>NC_084533.1:16128037-16268037 GCF_024500275.1 Phycodurus eques
TACACTATGGCCACACTTCCAGGTGATTTAAAGGCAGACAAAGATGTATTACTTTGTCTCACACAGCACAACAGCTCTCAGCTTCTAACGTACATGCCACGCTTCCATCCAAAACACACAAATTTAGATGTTCTCTCTGGATGCTTAAATCAGTCTTTATGTCTTCCAGAGCCGACAAATTAAACTGTAAAAGCATGAATGGTGTTAATGAACAGGTAATGATCACGTCGCTGGGATATTTATTGATCATGTCCACTGTGAAGGAATCCGCTAATGGCACCGTGAAACAGCTGAACGTGAGGCTGTAAAAGTCCTGACACGTTGTGTACCAATGAAGTTTATGCTGCGTCAAATGTGACCATGGTTCGATGCTTATAAACCCATCAACCCTTGATACTGTATGTCTTCATGCAGGCTTGCATAACAGATATCAATAATTGAGTACACAGCTGACAAAGTCATCTTTTTTAGGTTTAAGAAAGACCTCATGACGTGATTATGAAGGAGCATGGACAAAAATAATACTGTAGTATGTCAAAAACATCACCGGACTCTCATTTACTTGCTGTGAGAGACAATGCACTTCACTGATGGCTCACAATTTTATTACAGTACAGTACTTAGTCTTTATTGTAATTAAACATTGACTAAGTTGTCTTTGTCATGTCTGTACATGAACATTTGGTGAACCAGGAGGAAGTCATGATTCAAGACACTAACATTTACATAAACAATAAGCAAACAACAGCCATTAATATTGAATAGGTAGATACGACATGACCCTTTTGAGCTGTGTGCCTACAGCGACGCCAATAATGCCTAAGCATAGCCTTTGATGGGAACGTCGCGCCTGCCAAAATGGCCGCCACATAGTCACGTTGGTAAGCCGGATCTAGTCTTCATATCTGTGACAACAGCGGCACAACCCGGAAATACAGTTACCAGTCGCTGTCTGGTAATTGCGCCAGTCAACAACAGCTGCCAATTCTGGAACGACGACTTTGTCCGTTAGAAAGGGTTGTTTTCAGTTCTAACCAGACACTATTTTCTCTCTGTTAAATTTGAAGTCCGTTGGATCCGGGTCCTTTAAATCGAGGTTCCACTGTACAAGTTCAACTTCATGTTCATAATCTACAGACCATAAATTCACAGATAGTAATTTAGTTTTTTTTAAATGTGTTTTGTGTGTAGGCCTACTGGAACTGGAGTTTAAAGTAAAAAAAAATAGAGAGACAGACTGACAGATGCTTCATTCATCCACAAGAGAAATCCATTTGAATTCAAATAATCAGGACTATTCAGGAGACTTGCAAAGAAACCACAAGGACCAATGCAAACTGGGTGAAACTAATCGCAAAGCTCGGAACATAAACACAAAATTGCGAGGCGATTACATTTCAGAGTGTATTGGGATGAGAATCAACCACATTATATAAGTCTCCTTTAGTTCATCTGACACTGTTTAAGTGCCAATTGTAGGTGCTCCCGTGTTGCTTATCAACAGCAATTAACAGTGTCCATGTGTTGAACAAGTGTTTTTATGAAGTGAGATGATTACACTTACTGTTTGTTTTTGTTTTATCTTGACCTTGTGACTAACTGGAGCACATCTTAATACAACCACAATTGCAATGAAGTAGGGACTTTGTGTTAAACATAAATAAAAACAGAATACAATGATTTGCAAATCATGTTCGAGCTACATTTAATTGAATACACGACAAAGACAAGATATTTAATGTTCAAACTGATCAACTTGATTGTTTTTAGCAAATAATCATTAACTTAGAATGTTATGGCTGCAACACATTCCAAAAAAGATGGGACAGGTGGCAAAAAAGACTGAGAAAGTTGAGGAATGCTCATCAAACACCTGTTTGGAACATCGAACAGGTGGGTGCCATGATTGTTTATAAAAGGATCTTCCCTGAATTGCTTAGTCATTCACAAGCAAAGATGGTGCAAGGTTCACCTCTTTATGAATAAGGGAGTGAGAAAATATTAGTTGAAGGAGTGGTTAGCATGTTCGCCTCAGTTCTGAGGTCTACCCGTGCTTGTGCGGGTTTCATCTGAACCTGAACAGGGTAGGTTGTATTTTAAAAACTGGATGGATTTTTCAGTAATGTCTCACAGTAGAAAGGGACAAATAGAATCACAAATGATCTTCCATAATCTCTCCTATGTCTTCAGTCACGTAGTCGAGTGTTTACTTTGCTTCCACCCTCACGTGGGTCTATTAAGATCAGGTGCCCGTGATGTCAAAACAACAAATCACCTTTTGTTGATTTACTAGAGCCAAGCTGCTCTGCTCTCCTCCAATTATGGTACAGTACATGTATGACAGTGGCTTAAAGCTCATACAGAATCCTACGCCTGTCGGTGTTTTCCTGCTCTCATAGCATCATTTCAGCTCAAAATCGGTGCTTTGAGAGAAGCATGGATTGAAGTAGGCAACAACTGAGCAGAGTGGAGCGTGAATCGAGTAGGATGTTTTCATTGTAACTGAAGAAATCACTTCACAAATACTTTCCAAGTAGTGGCTCCACTGAGAATTTGACATTTACATGTGAAACAATGATCTGAGGCAAAAGTTAGAAATGATAAAAAGATTGTCATTTTTCTCACATCACATGGCACTTGGTTCACAAAGCGCATAGAAAATACTTTATGCTTTCATGGTTTTTTTTTGTCAGCCACTATCATGCGCTGCTTGACCTCTTTGTTACTTGCAGCACATTTTCACACTGCTCTTTCATGCTGGGAATATCAGTGCTGCTCTCATTCTTTATCATCCTTAGCCTGATGGATAAGTAGATGACTAAATGGATAGATGTATAGATAGAAGGCCAGCCGCTGATACATTTTAAAGCCTGATGTCCAAGCGGACAAAAGATTTTCAAGACAGTTTGTCATCCTCTGCCTGATCAGAGTCTGGTGTATTTGTTGCAGGGTGTTGTCCAAGATGGACAGGATGCAGATGCAGTAGTTTGCCCAGCAGCGTCCCCTGAAGTCCTCCACCAGGTTTTTATGTAAAGATTTATGTAAATGTTGCTCTCAAGATTCTTAAAGGCTCATTGTAATCAAAATTTACTGCTTGACCTTTATCTGTTGCATGAACATTAGTCTCTATCATTCAGAGGTTATATAGTACAGAAGTGTTGCATAACACTAACATCAGTGCTGATATTGTCAATAGTATTCTGTCCCATTTGCACATCCAGTGAACCTCCATTTATCGCACATAATGTTCTGGTGTGTTCCAGACCACCGGCAATAGGTCAAAATTGTCAATATAGAGAAGCCATTTTTAAAAACCCTTTTAAACAGTTTTACCCCTCCCACACACTTTAAAACATTTAAACTTATTAAAGGTTCTCCAAAGAAGAGGTAAAATGTGCTTGCTTCAAGCTGTTTATTTGTTTCTCCCAGTTCAAGTGTACTGAAAAATGACTCATAAAACAAAGGAATTAAAATGGTAGTGGTGCCTTGAGATACAAGTTAAATCTTTTCTCTGACCATGCTGATACTTGTATATCAAATCATCTTTCCCCATTGAAATGAATGGAAATACCATTAATCAATTTCAATGTTTTAATAAGGAAAATAGCTCTCCAATGCATTTCATAAAAACATATAGTAATAACATAATAAAATATAATCTAAAGGATTAAACAGTTTTATGCCTCATGATTAATTGATTGTGGCTCCTCCTTGAGCCAGTAAAATAGTCATACAGACACAAAAAAAGAAGAGTTTCACATCTACTGTATACATGCCTGTAAGTATTAATATATTGTCTGTCTACATGTGTTGCTGCACCCTTTGGGTTAAAATATCTGCTGCTTAAAGTGTTCTAACATCCCTAAATAGATGCTGTTCGTTATTCCGCCTCGAGCAATTCCCATGTGTTTTAAGTACAAAGCCTTTGACAGTAAACTTCAACTGGGAGTGGCATCTTTTTGAAGACCTCCTCACTGCCATCATTTGCCAAAGTTTTGCTTGCAAGTCAAAGCATAAAAATCAACCGAACGACGGTTCATATCGCGAAAATGTCATGTCGGGTCATTTGAATCTCAAGGCATCACTGTATATTTAAATAACAAAATATTAAACCAAACCCTATAATTTGATCTAATGAACGTCCGATAGCTTAATACTAAAGCAATGGACAGGTTAACGTTATTTGCATGGTTATTATGGTAATTATTAATCCTCAGACAACTGCTATAATGTAAAGTCATTGCTGTATTTTGTTCCTTAATACAGTAAATATGTTTAAACATAAGTGCTGAAAACCTACAAAGACTGAAAACAATTTAGTATTGAATTGTTGAGAGAAAGCATTCAACTGGTTTTCACCATTTCAGTTGTCCGTATTTTTGGGGCGGAGCTGAAAACAATTGCCAGTTACTTAATTGGCCTAATAATACTGTAACTTCCATTCCTACCACTACAGTGTTCAGTTTAAATCTGTGATATAGGGGATAGGGTGCGCGAACGATAAACTACGAAAAACACCACTACCAAAACAGTAAAATGTTTGTAAAGAAAGATGGGTAAATTGACTTTTTTTATGGAGCGTAGTAAATCTATTATTCCAGTGGCATGGAGGATCACCAACTGGAAATATCCCTTAGTTGTGGACCAGCCTGGGCACCTGTTATAGCATCAGAATTTTTAAAGACACACTGGTTATAAAGAAAGACAAGATTAACAGACAAATTGAATTAAGCTTCCAGAAGATCAAATAGAGAAGCTCTAAAGAGGTAAAAGAACAGAATGCATTGTGGGAGATCTCTTGTTGCAGTTAGGTTTCAATACACACACACACACACACTTTTAGATTTTAATTTCAAAACATATTTGGAACATTCCCATAGTCGCCAACTCGCTGACATGATGAGCGTATTACTGCTGTACAGTACAGATTAGAATGTGTTAAGAACTCATACAAATATAGTTCACCTTGGCACCCAATGAAAGGACAGCATAAGATAAAAAAAAAAAGACAAGATGATAATGTCCTACCATAGGTCAACTATGCAGACATCTACCACAAATGCTAAATGTTCTTACAGCTAAACTAACACATGTACTCGCTTTCACAGGCTGTCTGAAGCGCACATCGTCAACAATCTTAAATGATTTAGTATTGAATCTTCATGGCTGATTTGTTTAAGTGTGTGGGCACCTTTTAAACACATCAGCCAGGCCTCTCATCTCCTTGGCCTTCTTTTGGAAACTTATCACTACAGGTACAACTTGTCCACAGGAATCAGTGTAAATTGGATTGTGTGTTTCATTTCATATTTTTAGTCAAAAGTAAGCTGCCATGGTTTTTAAAGTGCATGGGTACACCGCTATCTACACTCGTGGTATTTGATTGGCAGTTAACAGTTGAGTGGGGCGTGGTTTCAGTGCATTCAGGAGACGAGCGTTGAGAGTGGAGACAATGGCTTCATTTTTCACAAATTGTAAGACCCATTTTACATGTTTTGCAAAGATTTAATCATTCTAATTTTGCGGGGTTGTTAACAACGCTCTTCTCCATGGTTTATCAAATATACAATATGTAGTTATTTTTGCATCTCAATGAATCAGTCCGCAGTTCACTGGTCGGGTACAGTCGACGACCGGTCTCAAGTCTCCAGCGTCTTTTTGTTGCTGGATTGCTTTGTTGAGAATTGTGAAAAACACATTTTTTCAACTCTTGGCCTCAGCATGAATCCCTTTCAGCAAGACAAACGACCCAGTGTCTGACTGTGCTTGTGAAAGCTAATGTTTTTGATCTGAAGTTAAATATCAAAATCAATGTGTAGATTGTGTTTGGGTATTGCTGAGAAATGTCATCATCATTAGGGTAGATGTGAAATGGGAGATGGTTCCAGCAGGATGTATAATGAGGAGCCTCTAATCAATATTCCTCGCACATGTGCAACACTTTGTTAAAAATACTGCTGACAAAGTCCTATTGAACTTTAAAATCAAATGTTTTTTGCACTTTCTGGCTAAAACAAAGGCTCAGCTCTTTTTATCATAAACACACTCACACCTTTTTAATACATTCATAACAATTATGTTTTGGACCTGGCTTTTTGGCACGTAACAGATGATTTTATGATTTTACCGTTATACAATAGCACAATCAGGATGGGGTGGCAGAATAGACCCACCTTCCGCTTTATTTTAGCGGTTTAGGATATGTTTAGAAGTAGCAGCCCTTTTCTGGTGAATTTTCAAGGCCCTATGTATTCGAATGTTCAACGTGATCATACAACATTGTAGATATACTGTAGCCACAGTTTTTAATACTTGGTTAAAGATTCTCAGTCAATCTCTGCCCAATGTCTAGAGCCAATGGACATGACCAACTTATGATTTTCATTGCTCCCTGCTCCCGTTGTTTTTAATATGCATCTGACAATAAAAATCTTGAATATTTTTCATATTTGGCACAAATAGCAGTGACAAAAGCAGTCTTGACTACACTCCATATGTAAATATATTATATCCATATAATGTAAAGGCAAGTTGGATTTAAATTTAATTATTGAGGAATTTCCATCCATCCATCCATCTTCTGAGCCGCTTCTCCTCACTAGGGTCGCGGACGTGCTGGAGCCTATCCCAGCTATCATCGGGCAGGAGGCGGGGTACACCCTGAACTGGTTGCCAGCCAATCGCAGGGCACATAGAAACAAACAACCATTCGCACTCACAGTCATGCCTATGGGCAATTTAGAGTCTCCAATTAATGCATGTTTTTGGGATGTGGGAGGAAACCGGAGTGCCCGGAGAAAACCCACGCAGGCACGGGGAGAACATGCAAACTCCACACAGGCGGGGCCGGGGATTGAACCCAGGTCCTCAGAACTGTGAGGCTGACGCTCTAACCAGTCGGCCACCGTGCCGCCCATTGAGGAATTTATGCATGTACAAATTTGTTACAATAAAACCTTACAGAACATTAGTCTGGATGCTGCAGGCTGGCCAAAAGTTGCGGATACACATGTGCATGGATTTGGGTCCCATTCAGTGATATGGGGCGACAAGGACAGCCACCCGACGGTGGCATTCTTCATTCACCCCTCCCAAGTTTAATATGTAGTTTAAATGTATTATTTTCGGCATTGAACCGACAGCTTGGAGCTGGTTAAAAAAACGGTGACAGCATCTCCGTGACCAGACATGCATGAGCCGTTTTTTTATACTGACACATATACAACCCCAACAACACGTTGTGTTAAACATAAATAAAAACAGAAAACAATGACTTGCAAAGCATGTCCAACCTATATTTAATTGAATACACTACAAAGACAAGATATTTAATGTTCAAATTGATAAACCTGATTGTTCTTCACAAATAATCATTGACTTAGAATGTTATGGCTGCAACACGTTCCAAAAAAGCTGGGACAGGTGGCAAAAAAGACTGAGAAAGTTGAGGAATGCTCATCAAACACCTGTTTGGAACCTCCCACAGGTGAACAGGCTAATTGGGAACAGGTGGGTGCCATGGTTGGGTATAAAAGGAGCTTCCCTGACTTGCTCAGTCAGTCACAAGCAAAGATGGGGCGAGGTTCACAAAGAGAGTGCATGACAAAATAGTTGAACAGTTTAAGGACAATGTTCCTCAACGTACAATTGCAAGGAATTTGAGGGATTTCATCATCTACGGTCCATATCATCATCAAAAGGTTCAGAGAATTTGGAGAAATCAGTTTGATCAGTTTGAACATTAAATATCTTGTTTTTGTAGTGTATTCAATTAAATATAGGTCGAACATGATTTGCAAATCATTGTATTCTCTTTTTATTTATGTTTAACACAACGTCCCTACTTCATTGGAATTGTGGTTGTATTAAGACGTGCTCCAGTTAGTCACAAGGTCAAGATAAAACAAACAAACAAACAAACAGTAAGTGTAATCATCTCACGTCATAAAAAACACTTGTTCAACACATGGACACTGTTAATTGCTGTTGATAAGCAACACGGGAGCACCTACAATTGGCACTTAAACAGTGTCAGATGAACTAAAGGAGACTTATATAATGTGGTTGATTCTCATCCCAATACACTCTGAAATGTAATCGCCTCGCAATTTTGTGTTTATGTTCCGAGCTTTGCGATTAGTTTCACCCAGTTTGCATTGGTCCTTGTGGTTTCTTTGCAAGTCTCCTGAATAGTCCTGATTATTTGAATTCAAATGGATTTCTCTTGTGGATGAATGAAGCGTCTGTCAGTCTGTCTCTCTATTTTTTTTAACTTTAAACTCCAGTTCCACTAGGCCTACACACAAAACACATTTAAAAAAAAAAAAAACTACTATCTGTGAATTTATGGTCTGTAGATTATGAACATGAAGTTGAACTTGTACAGTGGAACCTCGATTTAAAGGACCCGGATCCAACGGACTTCAAATTTAACAGACAGAAAATAGTGTCTGGTTAGAACTGAAAACATCCCTTTCTAACGGACAAAGTCGTCGTTCCAGCTGTTGTTGACTGGCGCAATTACCAGACAGCGACTGGTAACTGTATTTCCGGGTTGTGCCGCTGTTGTCACAGCCATGAAGACTCGATCCGGCTAACCAACGTGGCTATGTGGTGGCCATGGCATTATTGGCGTCACCGTAGGCACACAGCTCAAAGGGTCATGTATTAAGTATTGAAAATGATGTTTTACATTATTTTTTCATTTTGTTCTAGTACCTTTAAATTAATCTGCATATAATTGTTGTAATTTTTAAAACATAAATTGTACTTTAGTTATACCTCTAAACCAGTGGGTCTTAACCTGGGTTCAATAGACAGGGGTTTGGTGAGTCATTCTCAGGGGTTCAGCAGACGTTAAGATCACCCCACTCACATACTTTGTGACAATACAAGAACACTGTCAACCTTTTGGTGTCACCAAATTTCAGCATAACCTCTTATTGCTAAGAAAGCCCTTGAGATAGTCATACCATTTGCTACAGCGTATTTTTGCAAGCACTCCTTTACGAAGATAGTAGACTTAAAAACGAAGAAAAGTAATAGACTTTGTTGTGAAAATTTTGGCTTCAGTACATCCAACAAGGTAAAAAAAAACATTGCTCTAAAGTTGACCTTTATCTGTTGCATGAACGGCGGCACGGTGGCCGACTGGTTAGAGCGTCAGCCTCACAGTTCTGAGGACCTGGGTTCAATCCCCGGCCCCGCCTGTGTGGAGTTTGCATGTTTTCTCCGGGCACTCCGGTTTACTCCCACATCCCAAAAACATGCATTAATTGGAGACTCTAAATTGCCTGTAGGCATGACTGTGAGTGCGAATGGTTGTTTGTTTCTATGTGCCCTGCGATTGGCCTGCAACCAGTTCAGGGTGTACCCCGCCTCCTGCCCGATGACAGCTGGGATGGGCTCCAGCACACCCGCGACCCTAGTGAGGAGAAGCGGCTCAGAAAATGGATGGATGGACTTCTGGACTTAAGTGTTTGTGCACATGTGAGTGTGTTGAGTATCAGACACTCCACAGGTGAGCTTGCAACTCTTGTCATCACTCAATGTTTCTCACACAGTAGGCGAGCAAACGGGTTTGGGTGTGTTGATTTTTAGGTGCCTTGGAGCGCCAGAGAAGCATCTGATCAATATTCATTCTCACTTGTTTCTCTCCACATTACTATCTCATATAGAGCTTCTCAATTGAGTGCAGTAGGAAAACATTGTTCATTTAGACATTGCATTTCTTAATCACAGAGCGGTGCAAGAGTTAGTAACAAGTGTACCTGTGAACAATTTCCAGGAGGAGATGGTGTTGGTGTGCGTTTATGATGATAACACTGTTGGTCAATTATTTGTCTAATCTCTATGACACAGAAAATCTATGAATGTTAAGATGCGTGTAAATGTATTGTCTCTTAAAGGGAAATTTGTCTTGGGACGGCAGCTTGAAAGCGTGAACAACCCTTTATTGTTTAAGGCTGTGACAGTACCATTGGCATGTTTAAATTACGCTTGCTCTGAATATCGCCCCTTCCTCACAAGGGACAAGAAATAGTGTTCCAAGAAAGCAAACTAATAGAGTAGACAGTTAATAAAATCTCAGGTCAAGGGAACCTAAAATAAGGTCATACTGCAAGCAATTTAATTTGTGATAAAAATATATAAGCGAAACTGAGATAACATCCATCCATCCATTTTCTATTGCTTAACGCTTCAGGGTCACAGGGAGCGTTAGCCTAACAGTTTCCAGAGCCATTGCTTTATGTTGTATGTACTGTATGTCCAAACACAGACATGTGTAAACATAATTGTTGGATTTATCTCACCAAACATTATAATGAATAAACACAAAAGGAATGAAGACGTTGGTCATTTTACTCATGAGGAGGGCGCATGGGAGATTGTTCAGGTTACAGCCTCTCAACACGCTCTAAACAATCTCCCCCGTCGCTCCTACATTTATTTGAAAATAGGAGGGTTCTACAAGACATAATGTTCTAAGCATTAAGACACAACACAAAACATAGGACCAGACGACACCTGTCCCGTCCCCGACCACATCCGATCACGTCCTTGGTCAAGGCGCCCTTCCATCAAATGTTGCTGAGTCATCTTCTTGAAGGCGAGACATCTTTCTATCTAAATATTGTCCATAATACTAATGCAAGCTACTAATGCAAAATACTAATGCAAGCTAAGCAAATAAATGATAACTACTAAAATATATCTAACAATAATGAATAACAATCCATCAATTTTTTTGCTTGCGCTCATTAAAGTCGTGGGTGAGATTTGGGTGAGAGGTAGGGTACACCCTGGACTGGGTGGCAGCCAATTACAGAGCACCTATAGACAAGCAACCATTGACAGTCTCTTCACACCTACAGACATTGTAATCACCAGTAAACCTATCATGTATGTTTTTGGAATATAGCAGGAAGCCAGGGTACCTGGAGAAAATCCATGCAAGCACACAGAACATACAAACTGCATGAAGAAAGGCCGAAGCACAGATTCAAATGCAGAACGTTAGAACTGTGAGGCAAGCAAGCTAACCACTCTGTTACTATGTTTTCATTGGTTGTTTAGCTACACAGTATAAACAGGACATGAAAAAAAACACGGAGTACCAAAAGATGTTAAAAGCCAAAATAGCCATGAAGTAAAGATAGTGAGTTGTCATCTGTGAGCAGCAAAATGTTTCTAGAAGGAAAAGAAATTCCTGGATTTGACCTAAGATGCAGATGCATTTAAGACTGCATGGAGGACATTACACAGCAAGTTGTCCAGGTGCTGAAGGAGAAAAGCAGGCCAAGACCATCACACTACCACCACCATGTTTGATGGTTGATATGATATCACCATTTGAAAACAGCATTTTAAGTTCACTTTGGTTATATTTGTCTGATATTTACATTTGTTTGATGATCTTCAACATTGAAATGGGGAAACTATGCAAAAATGTTTAATTAATTATAATGTGGATCATTCGTTTTTTAGTATTCGCTTCCCGTCTCTTCTTGAGTGTAGCCTGTCGTTTCACCATGGTTTCTGTCATACTGTGTTGCACATTATTGTTTGCACATTAAGGACAAAAGTCCTGTTTGTTTGTTTTTTTAATTCCTCATTTCAAAAAAGTCAAGACAAGTTTTTCCTCATGATTTTGAGATTGTAGGGTGAAAGCTGCAGCTGGCAACTAGTGTGGACTGAATGGGTGGCAACTATGGGTCAATGAAATGCCAGTATTTTAAGGGGAATAGCCAGTCAGCAACATCCATTTTCTATACCACTTATCCTCAGTAGGGTCGCAGGCGTGCTGGGCACCTATCTCAGCTAACTATGGGTGAGAGGCGGTGTACACCCTGACCTGGTCGCTAGACAATTGCAGGGCACAAATAAACAATCGTTCACACTCACATTCACACCTATGGGCAATTTAGAGTCTTCAATTACCTGCCATGCATGTTTTTAGGACGTGGGAGGAAACCGGAGTACCCGGAGAAATCCCACGCAGGCACTGGGAGAACATACAAACTCCACACAGGTGAGGCCAGATTTGAACCCCGGTCCTCAGAAATGTAAGGACAGGATTTAAAAAAATTATAATAATAAATTTTAAAAAATAGGACTACAAGGAGGATGTGCTAACCAGTCAGTCAGGCTCTGTGCCAGTCAGTAACATATTGAGAAAAAAACAAACAAAAAAAAGAACTAAACTAATTCATCTTTAGAATGGTGAAGTAGTTCATTTTTGGAACAGTGAACTGAATTTTGAACTAGTTTGCGTAGAAAATTAACTTTCCCAACACTGACAATTGTGCCATGATTTAGCATGGTTCAGTAAAAAGGAATACGGTACAGTACTTTGTATGTGGAGCTTCAAAACCTGATACAGGGTCACAGTTTTTCCTTTGCATTGCGCTGGTAGATGTGTGGTACCAATTGCTACAAGTGCGGTGAAGAAGTGCGGTGGGTATTTTGCAATTGCACCGGTTAATCACTGATCGGACATTGACATCCACATTGATGAAAATTGCATTGCAAGAAATCAAAGCTCAGTCTTTGTTGACGTACAGGAAATTTTTTTTACAAATAAAGGAAATCATAGACATAGTGAACAAATGTAAGCATAAAACATGAACTGACTGATGGAATTAACATGATACTTGTCAGGAGAGTCATTGAAAGTATTGCAAACACTGAGAACGAGGAGCGACATTGGAGTCAAAAAGGGAACGAGGAATAGTGTGGTTTACATGAGGCAGGTGGACCGTGGTACCACTTGAAGACTCTGCAATACTTTGGCGAGGACTTCCGGGAGCAGCCAGGCTTATATGCAGGTGGTGACGAGGGCTGATTGGTGACAGGTGCATGGCTTGAGGAAGGTGGCGAAAGAGAGGGGAGGGGAGAGAGAGAGGAAAGCGCCCTCCAGGCTCCAACAACAGTATTGCAGGGCAGTTCATGACACTATCTTAAACAACCAGAATATTTCCACAAAATGATGACACGAAGAATGCAGACCAATGCAACGGTAACGTTTATAGGAGTATGGATTATTATGCTGGTTTTACAACCCTATATGTAGTTGGTGTTTTCCCCTCAGCCAAATCCTACTCTGCCCTGTTGTACATGAACCACCACGTCCCAGTGTCTTTGCCTCTGTTACTGCTTCAACTGTATTCCATTTCCTCCCTGTTGCTTGGGTAGACGCAGCACCTCAAATAAATGGATCCTGGGATGGATCCTTGCTTTGCCACACTTGTACTCCTCTATGAGGCTAGATATCGGCAGAGAGAGGGGTCCATCCCCATACAGGCCCATGTTGCTAAGAAATCTCCTCAGCCAAAGCCACTTCTTCACTTATGCTTTCACAAATCTTTCCAGTCGACTGGCATGGGATAATATGAACCTCATTGATGGAAAAGGGAAGCAGTCCAAACTGGAAACATCAGAGTTTCAGCTTTACTGGAAGAGCAGTGTTGTTCATTTGTTTGAGGTCATTGATGGTATCCCGGCTCAATTGTTTCACTTGATTGGTGTGTGTGTGTGTGTGTGTGTGTGCGTGTGTGTGTGTGTGTGTGGATGAGTGGTGGGTGCGGGCAATGATTTTAACTGTGTAAAGCACTTTGAGATGCATATCATCGTATGAAAAGTGCTCCATAAATAAAGTTTGATTGATTGATTGAATGCACCTTGGCCAGTGATGAACTTATGAAGGAATGCAAGTGTTTGATGAACTGTCAAACTAAACTACTAAATGCCAAAATATAAGGAGAAAAAAAGATTAAAGTTGATTTGTTATCGAGTGAAATCCAGATACAATGTTTGGTAGATGAATCCATCTTCTTCAAGTGGGGAAGCTGCATGTTTACAATGTCTTGACAACTGAAATGGAAAAGGTAACATCGGTTCAAATGTAAAGCAATTCCCAATTAATATCAATACAAATTGAATAACAAACGTCTCGCCCACCCCCTCCTCCGGCTAATCGTGATCAGTACTTTCTCGCTCTCTGTGGGGCGAGGGGTATTGATGCGAATCAAGAGAAGTTTGTAAACATGTCAACACTTCCGAAACTGTCTGGAACAAAGGCCAAAAATAAAAAGAAAAAAAACATGTTTTGTTTGTCCCATCAGCGGGTTGCTGCAGCGAGTCACTAACAAGATTTGTTTGACAGTGAAGAACAGTACAGATACATGAGGGAAATTAAGGACTGTTTTTTAATATATTTCAAATTTGGTGACGTTATAAACTGAAGACTGTATTTAAAAACAAAAAAAACCACTTTGATTTCTTTTTTAAGCGTTTGTAAATTGCTGATGGGGGCGAAGGGTGGGGGATCTCTCCTAGAGTGCCAGATTGGGAAGGGCCAACCCTGGAGCCAGCTCACACGTGACCCTAATGAGGACAAGCGCTGTAGAAAATGGATGGATGGAAGAAGCAAACAAGCTCTAATCTCAACCCCTCAGGTTTTATTGAATAATGTGGACTTGAATCAACTAACAACAACTGCATACATTCAGGGTAATATGGAAAAGGAAGTTTACATACTTTAACGCTACAGTGTTTCCATCCCTTTATTATCAGATTCGGCAGCAGTGTTTCAATTGATTTTGTAAATTTACTTGAGATTGCATGGAGTGCATTTGTTGACTTCAGCTGCCTCCTGACATTTTTCACAGCCTTAATGGTACTCATTGAACATAAGCAGAAAATAGATGGATGGATTTTACAGCCTTTGAATTGTTAGTGCACATATACAGTATGTTCATGGCGTTGAGGAAATATGATATACTTATCTATCTATATATATATATATATATAATATACTTATGATTCCAGGTTCATGGACCTATTCATGAGTGCAACAAGATGGTCCATTGAAGCTAACTGTAAACCAACACAATTGTTAGTCTCCTGCCTCTTTTAGAGTTACTGCAATCACTGAGGGAAGAAGTATATGTTTTCCACGGGCAAAATAATAGAGCACTGTGATCTCTTGAACGGTTTAGTGCATTTATTTGCATGTTATACAGCAGAGCAAACATCCTAACATGCATTCATTCTTTAAACCATACAGACCCTAACTTCACCCATGCCTACATTTGTTTCTGTAGCTCGTGCTTGGTCTGTTAATATGGAGAAGTAAACAAAAGACAGATAGAGTATAAATCTTGACGCTTTACACAACTCTTACCCACGCTGACCAAATACTATAATTGTAATAGTTTGAATTATAGTCAAATTCATCCCTCACGACACTGACAGTCAAAATTATTGTTGCTGCAATGAAAAGCATTTCTCCGAATTACTGTATGTGATCCAGCCACCCATCTCATTTTCCGGTTCAAACTGAGAGCAAGTGCATTGTCAGAATGACGTCAAACTTCACAGAAAAAAAGAAACATAATAGTAAATCACGGACATGCTGTATAGTTTTCTATCGCGGTCGAATCTTATGAATGTGTGATCTTCCACGCTGCAATCGAGGAATATTTTCATCTTTTCCAGAACCAGAAAAAAAAAAATCACATCTGAATTAAAACATTCAAAAATTAGGTGGTAAAGGGATTTCCCAACAATGTAATCTGAAAATAACAAGGATTACCTGACACGAAACAATGACAAAACGTGATTTTGGTGGACTTCTGGTAAATCGACATGCCCAAAATCCAGCACAAAATGGAAAGCAAATAGTGTTTTTCTGCATTTAGTAACCAATTTACAATATTGATAGCGGGAGCGTCAAGTGATAACAGAGTTGCATGAGGTCAATTCTCAAGTACTTGATGATCGCTGACTGATAATGGATTTAATAAGAAGAACAGGAGAAACCTTATGAGCATAAATCTCGCAGCGGGTTTGTAACTCTACATAATGAATGAGCCGTGGGTTCCAAGCAGCGATAACCAGGAACACCAAAACGATACAGGTAAAACGGTCTCAGCACACAGTACTGATAAACCGATCATATGGCAAGATGGACCAAAGCTAGAAATCCCACAATACCACATTCCACAAAGAGTAAAAATTTGTCGCAAAGTTCAGAAAAAAATCATAAAAACATTACAAAAGCCGGAGAGCAGCGGCAGCTAATTAAGATAGGATAACAGCAGCAGTTGATTACAGAAACATTGTGAAAGCTGTAAATAAAGTCCCAAAACATCTGATAGCGACAACCAACAATCTCAAGAGGGCAGGAGTGAAGTGATCACAGGGGTACACTAGAAGTGACAAACCACTTATTTAGAGGAACAGGAAGGCTGAGATTAATTTTGTGAGAAAAGTAGAGACGAGCCTCAAAACCTCTTGGGAAAGGTTTTATAGCCTGAAACAAAGATTAACCTTTACCAAATGTGATTGAAAGGCTAAACCTTTGAGAAACAAAGGATCTGCTCATGATCCCAGACTTACCAGCTCAAGTGTGAAACAAAGTGGTGGTAATGTTATTTATGGCTTGGTTTTGCATGGCTACTTCTTGGATTATTTCATTAATCCTCACTGATGATCAAAAGTAATCAGAAACAAATTGGGTCTCATTTACTATTAAATGCGTGGATGTATCCTTACTCTGCGTACAAGTTGAGCGTATACACAAAATCACTGTCAGATTCATGACACTTGCGTATCGGCCACCATGCGGATGTTAATCAATCAGGATCCATTCCAAATGACGCACTCGTGCCCAGGGCACTCCTCGCTGCATAAACGGCTATTTTCCTATAAAAGGGCATCCCTTTGACGCATTTCAGCCAATGCGCAAAGGTTGAAAGTTGCGAGACATGGCCCCAACACGTTAAAGTAGAGAATGCTGCATACAAAACTGTCATGAGTGTGTGTTCCGGGTTTTGTCTTCCCCCCCCTGTTTCACACACACCTGCTCCTGTGAGCATCTTCACCACCTGTGCCTCGTTCACCCTAATTACCTATTGTATTTAACCTCGTGTCTCATTCCCTCTCGTTGCCAGTTCGTTGTACCTTGTCGTCGCGTTCCAGCATTCCTTGTTTCCACGTCACAGACTCACAGTAAGACTTGATCCTGTTCCGATTATCCACCTTGCCTCTTTGCCTCATGTTTTTGGATACTGTTGCCTTTCTTGGATTTCCTGCCTGTGTACCGACCTATACCCATCTATTAAACCTCTCTTTTTGGAAACTGTCCATTTGTTTTGGAGTCGTGCATTTTTGGGTCCTATCCTCTGTTCCGTTCATGACAGAACGCACTGGCCATGACATGGACCCAGCAGACCCGGTGCTCAAAGCCCTTCAAGCGCAGGGTCAACGCCTCTCGAAGCAGGATGAGCAGCTTGCTGCCCTCCACCTTCATCTAGAGGGACTGTCAAGGCATCAGGACAATATGATGAGACAGGTGGCCTCGCAGTTTGAACTTCTTATGAAAATTATTCAGGAGAAGGAACCAGTTGGCACCACAGCCAATACCGCCACGGTATTTCCATGTGAAGCAGTCACCATGCAGCCACCTCCGCTGCTGTCTGCCCACAGCTCTCTCGACCGTAGAGGTTCTCTGGAGATTCTGGGAACATTAAGTCGTTCATCACGCAGTGCGAACTCCACTTTGAGCTGCAGGCAGCTGGCTTCGCCACCGAGCGGGCAAAAATCGCTTTCGTCATTTCCCACCTGACTGGTCGTGCGGAGGCGTGGGCTACTGCTGAATGGAGCCGCAATTCCGCCGCGTGTCATTCATGGGCTTTTTTCGTAAAGACTATGGAGCAAATTTTTAAATTTTCCACTCCAGATCGTGAGGCAGCTCGCTCCCTTGTCACCTTACAACAAGGCAAGCGCAGGGTGTCAGATTACGTGATTGAGTTTCGCATTTTAGCAGCCGAGAGTCATTGGAATAATCGAGCGCTACTCGATGCCTTTTTTCAAGGACTATCCCCCGCCGTCAAGGATCATTTAGTCCCGCTAGACCTGCCGACCGACTTGGACACTCTCATCGCTCTCGCCGTAAAAATTGACGAGGTTTTTGGATCGCGAGCTGGACGGAGATCGGCGGAGGGCTGCGTCACCGCGCACTTGGAGGACGAACCTCGGTGACCAGCCAAACCAAGGTAGATCTCCTGGTTCCGGTCTCAACCCACTGACTAGCGTCCCCACGGATGAACCCATGCAACTGGGCAGGTTCCGTCTCTCCCCTGAGGAACGTCAACACCAGCTGAAGGAAGGGCGGTGCTTCTACTGCTGTCAGTCGGGTCATTCCGTGAGCAACTGTCACGTCAAAGTTGCCGATGCCGGTAGCAAGGGCACGTGAGAGGTGAGTCTGAATTTCATTAAGACCCTACACGGGTTCTTCCTAAAGTGACACTATGGTCTCCTGATCAAGAAATTCATACACCTGTATTAATTGACTCTGGTTCTGACGCTAACTTACTCAACTCCCTCCTCGTTAGACGTATGCACCTTAGAACCTTTCAAATAAAATGCCACCGCAACACCAATGCTGCAGACGGCAGTTTTATGGGCAAGATCACTCACCGCACCCAAACACTCACATTGACATTTCCTGATTCTCACTCGGAACGCATTAGTTTTCATGTTTTTGACACCATGAATCATGACCTTATGTTAGGGAACCCATGGTTGAAATTACATAACCCCCACATTGACTGGTCCTCTGGGCAGGTTATGTCATGGGGCAGCAATTGCGCCCAGAACTGTTTCAAGCCACCATGTGACGTTCAGGGCTATGTTTCTAAGGACAATCCACAGACCCCATCTGGGGATCCTGATTTATCTCAAGTGCCCACCTGTTACCAGGTTATTAAAGATGTTTTTTCCAAGTCCAAGGCCAAATCCCTTCCACCCCACAGACCTTATGACTTTGCTGTTGACTTGCTGCCTGGAACCACACCCCCACGAGGGAGGTTGTTCTCTCTTTCAGGGCCGGAACACAAGGCCATGAAGGAGTAAGTGGAAGAATCACTGGCAGCCGGGATCATTCGCCCATCTACATCCCCTGCGGGAGCAGGATCTTTCTTTGTGGACAAGAAGGACAACACCCTGCGACCCTGTATCGATTACCGGGGTCTCAACGAGATCACTGTAAAGAACAGGTACCCTCTTCCCCTCATCTCCGCCGCCTTTGAGTTCCTGGAGGGAGCCAAGATTTTCACCAAACTGGACTTAAGAAATGCATATCATCTAGTCAGGATAAGGGAGGGGGATGAATGGAAAACAGCATTCAACACACAAACGGGACATTATGAGTATTTGGTAATGCCTTTTGGGCTTACTAACGCTCCAGCTGTTTTCCAAAACCTTGTCAATGATGTCCTGCGTGACATGTTGAATGTTTGTTTTTGTGTATTTGGACGACATTTTGATATTCTCCCCAGATGAGGAGACTCACATTATTCATGTCCGCTCTGTTTTGCAGCAGTTACTGGAGAATCAACTATATGTCAAGGCTGAGAAATGTGAGTTCCACAAGGTGTCCGTTTCTTTTCTGGGTTTCGTCCTGGCTCAAGGTGAAGTCAAAATGGACCCTTGCAAAGTCGATGCAGTTATTAATTGGCCTACTCCCACGTCACGCAAAGATGTACAAAGGTTCTAGGGTTCGCAAACGTCTACAGAAAATTCATCAGAAATTTCAGTTCTATAGCCTCTCCTTTGCATGTTCTTACCTCGCCACACAAACCTTTTGTATGGAACCTGCTTTGTCAGGCAGCTTTTCAAAAACTTAAATCGAGCTTTACCTCCGCTCCCATCCTTACTTTGCCAGATCTCAAACAGCAGTTTGTGGTAGAAGTTGATGCGTCTGATGCCGGAATAGGAGCCGTGCTCTCCCAGAAATCTTAAGGATGGTAAATTACATCCTTGTGCTTTTATCTCCAAAAAACTGACCCCAGCTGAAAAAAATTATGACATTGGTGACCGTGAACTGCTGGCAGTCAAGGTGGCTTTGATGGAGTGGAGGCACTGGCTAGAGGGGCCACAGACTCTGTTTTTAGTATGGACAGATCACAAGAACCTTGAGTATATTAAAACTGCTAAAAGATTAAATGCTAGGCAGGCGAGATGGGCTCTGTACTTCACTAGATTTAATTTCATGTTATCCTACCGACCTGGTTCTAAAAATGGTAAGGCAGATGCTTTGTCACGTATTTTCTGCGAAGAGAATTCTTTGTCCCACCCTAAGACTATTTTGCTCAAGTCATGTTTCATTTCTGCTTTTGTTTGGGACATTGAAACTGCGGTTAAAGGGACTCTGAATAACACTCTTGGCCCTGAAGATTGCTCTGAAAACAGGCTTTATGTGGTTCCGACCTTAAGGGGAAGAGTCATACACTGGGCTCACACGAACCGAACGGTATGTCACCCAGGCATTACCAAGACTCAATCAGTGGTCGAACAGCGCTTTTGGTGGCCTAATGTTAGGAGGGATGTTATCGATTACGTCAACGCTTGCCAGGTATGTGCTGCTAACAAATCCTCTCGTCAACGTCCTTCTGGGGAGTTGCGACCCCTGCCAATACCACAACGTCCTTGGTCAGACATTTCTGTAGACTTTGTGACAGGATTACCGGCCTCAAAAGGTAATACCACAATTCTCACTGTAGTTGACAGGTTCTCTAAAATGGCTCACTTCATTGCACTCCCGAAACTCCCCTCAGCTAAAGATACTGCAGAGTTAATGATCAATCACGTATTCAAATTCCATGGTTTCCCCAAGAATGTGGTGTCTGATAGGGGTCCCAAATTCATTTCGCAATTTTGGAAGGAGTTTTGCAATCTCATAGGTGCTACCGTCAGTCTGTCATCTGGGTTTCACCCAGAAACCAACGGGCAAACAGAGAGGCTGAACCAAGACCTGGAGACTGGTCTCCGATGTCTCTCTTCACAGGAGCCGCGATCCTCGTCTCAGAAACTGGTTTGGGTCGAATTCTCCCACAATTCCCTCCCCCCTGCATCCACTGGTCTATCGCCTTGTCACGTTGTGCATGGTTACCAACCATCTCTGTTTCCTGCCATAGCATACAAAACTGTCATAGGTGTGTGTTCCGGGTTTTGTCTTCCCCCCCTCCCCCCGTTTCACACACACCTGCTCCTGTGAGCATCTTCACCACCTGTGCCTCGTTCACCCTAATTACCTATTGTATTTAACGTCGTGTCTCATTCCCTCCGTCGCCAGTTCGTTGTACATTGTCGTCGCGTTCCAGCATTCCTTGTTTCCACGTCACAGACTCACAGTAAAACTTGACCCTGTTCCGATTATCGACCTTGCCTCTTTGCCTCATGTTTTTGGATACTGTTGCCTTTCTTGGATTGCCTGCCTGTGTACCGACCTATGCCCGTCTATTAAACCTCTCTTTTTGGAAACTGTCCATTTGTTTTGGAGTCGTGCATTTTTGGGTCCTATCCTCTGTTCCGATAATGACACAAAACATGCATAGAAAAAATACATTAAGAGCCGAGAAGGAATAAACATTGCACAAGTTGTTAAAATGGATAGTAATGGATAAATATAGCACAGCAAAGAGGCAATTGTCGTGATGAAATTGATTAAATTGGTGTTGGAAGCCTGCGATTGACTGGCAACCAGTTCAGGGTGTACCCTGCCTCCTGCCCGGTGATAGGTAGGATAGGCTCCAGCATGCCCGTGACCCTATTGAAGAGAAGCGGCTCAGAAAATGGATGGATAGATGGATGGTGTTTTTTTTTTTTTTTAATCAGTTTATTTGAAAGGGGACAATGCAATTTCATAGAACACATGAAATACACATGGTTAAAAAAAGCCAGAATTAGCCAGAAGGCTAGTTTTCATCTGTAGTCCCCTGGCCAGTAAAATACATCTACAAGACAATATAATACAGGATACATAATCAAAGACTTACTATACTATTAAGAGAGAATAAAACCACAAATCATTTGATCATAACAAAAAAAAACATAACATACTTGTCTTTTAGTGTTGGCAGCTATAGGTGTTAACTAGCCACAGTTTCAGTTTTTTTGTGAAGGCCTTGTATGTTGTAAGCAGTTTAACCTCCTCAGGTACTGAGTTCCACTGTTGGAAGCGAGTTACGTTACAAGCAAGCCAGCGCTGATGTGTGGCTCTGATCTTCTTGGCAGTGGTTTGTCAACTCATACATAGAGCATTTACAAGCATGTAAAAGTAATGAGAAATGTCATTTTCACGGTTAGGACATTAGGAATTTGACCAGGAAATTCCCGATTTAAGTTTTTATCATTAAAATGATTCTTACATTTTAGGTGAAAGGTGTGTTGGATGTTTTTTTCAAAGGTGATCATTCTGCGAATGCATGGTCTGAGGATGTTCTAAATTTGTTCACAGAGTATGAAGAAAAACAAGTCAGAACATACTGCTAAAATGCAGAGTTGTGCGTCAAACGAGCGTAGACACGATTTAAGCATGAATCTGTGCACCACGGTTAGTAAATGAGGCCCATTGTTTCCCAAGACAGATGCAACCAAACTGATTGGGCGATCATTCATTATGCAGCAAGATAATGGTCTAAGACACACTGCCAAAACAACAAAGGAGTTTATTATTCACACTCATCATTATACACGCAAAAAGAATCAGAAGGCTTGATTGGATTTTGCAAAGTACAGAGATGAGCCACAAACGTTTTGGGAAAAGTTTTCTGGACTGATGAAACCAAGATTAACCTCTCCCAAAGTGATGGAAAGGCCAAAGTATGGTGAAAGAAAAACACAAAAGCACATCTCTGATGCATGGTGTAGGTAATGTCATGGCTTGGGCTTGCAGGGCTGCTTCTGGAATGGGCTCACTAGTCTTTATTGATGATGTAACACATGATGTTAGCAGCAGAATTAACTCTGAAGCCTACAAAACCATTTTGTCTGTCAATTTACAGAAAAATGCATCCAAAGTAATCAGGAGAAGCTTCATCATGCAACAAGTCAGTGACCCGAAACACACTTCCAACACAACAAAATACTTCATCGGGGGAAAAAGTGGAAGTTTCTTAGACTGGCCAAGTCAATCACCGGACCGTAACCAATAGAACATGCATTTTACCTCCTGAAGAAGAGACCTAAGGAAGAAACCCCCAGAAACAAGAACTGAAAGAGGCTGCAGTAAAGGCCTGGAAAAGCATTTCAAATGAAGACTGTAGTGAAGTCAGTGAGTCACAGGCTTGGTGCAGTTATTGCAAGTCAGGGTTATGCTACCAAATATAAAAAGGTTTTTCACTTTAGGTTAATTTAATCATGTCTGTTCCAGTACTTTTGCTCACGTGAAAAGTGGGTGGCTTCAAACAAAAGCTGCTCCGTCCCAAGTGGTTTAACACATTTACATGTAAATACCATGGAATAAAAGATGGAATTCTGAACTTTTGTCTCATATTCATCTTTTGATCTGAAACCCAAATATCTCCAGTATACAACAAAAACAAAAGGAATTGACCTTACCGTCCCAACACGTTTGGATGGTACTGTAATTCTACAGCAATGGAAATATCCCCACTGTTCCAATACATTTGGAGGGGAGTGTACATGCCAGTCAATGCACACCATATGAGGGATTTCATGCACTGTTTTAAGGGTATATGTCAATTATATATATATATATATATATATATATATATATATATACACACACACACCCCTCCTGGAAGCCGTCACCTTATTGTGGTGGAGGGGTTTGTGTGTCCCAGTGATCCTAAGAGCTAAGTTGTCTGGGGCTTTATGCCCCTGGCAGAGTCACCCATGACAAAGGTGAGGTCCAAGGTGAGGGACCAGACAAAGCACGGCTCAAAGACCCCTTATGATGACGACAAACGATGGACTCAGTTTTCCCTTGCCCGGACGCGGGTCAGCGGGGCCCCCCTTCTGGAGCCAGGTCTGGAGGTGTGGCTCAAAGGCGAGCGCCTGCACCCATTGGGCCTGGCCGGGCACATCCCAAAAGGGTAATGTGGGTCCCCCTTCCCATGGGCTCACCACCTGTGGGATGGGCCATAGGGGTAGGGGGCAGTGTGAGCTGGGCGGTGGCCGAAGGCAGGGACCTTGGCAATCCGACCCCCGGGTACAGAAACTGGCTCTAGGGACGTGGAATGTCACCTCTCTGGCAGGGAAGGAGCCCGAGCTGGTGTGTGAGGTCGAGAAGTTCCGACTAGATATAGTCGGACTCGCCTCCACACACAGCCTGGGCTCTGGTACCAGTCCTCTTGAGAGGGTTGGACTCTCTTCCACTCTCGAATTGCCCACGGTGAGAGGCGCCGAACAGGTGTGGGTATACTTATTGCCCCCCAGCTCGGCGCGTGTACGTTGGTGTTCACCCCGGTGGACGAGAGGGTAGCCTCCTTCCACCTTCGAATGGGGGGATGGGTCCTGACTGTTGTTTGTGCCTATGCAGTAGTTCAGAGTACCCACCCTTTTTGGAGTCCTTGGAGGGGGTGCTGGAGAGCGCTCCCGCTGGGGACTCCATCGTTCTGCTGGGGGAGTTCAATGCTCACGTGGACAATGACAGTGAGACCTGGAAGGGCGTGATCGGGAGGAACGCCCCCCATACCCCCCCCCCCCACCCGATCAGAACCCGAGCGGTGTTCTGTTATTGGACTTCTGTGCTCATCACGGATTAGAATGATTTACACCATGTTCAAGTATAAGGGCGTCCACACGTGCACTTGGCACCAAGACACCCTAGGTCGCAGTTCGATGATCGACGTTGTGGTCCTGTCATCGGAATTGCGGCCCCATGTCTTGGACACTCGGGTGAAGAGAGGGGCGGAGCTATCAACTGATCACCACCTGGTGGCGAGTTGGATTTCCCGGTCACCAGCTCTTCCAGCTCCTTCCCTCAGGTAGGCGCTACCGATCAATGCAAACTAGAACTCGCAGACATTCCAACAGCTTCTTCCCTCTTGCAATCAACTTCTTAAACACCTAACCTACAATTCCATTACAACATGCTGGCAATTTTTTGACTTGAGTTTGTTGTCACATTTCTGTGGGGCCAATTATACATTACTCATGCACTCACTGTAGTAGTCTTGCCACGCTGCACTATTTGCATATCTGTTGTTGACCAATACTGGCCACTCATGCCAGAGTAGCATCAGCTCCATTTGCACACTGATTGAAGAGTATCTGCAACATTGTCCCAGATTATCGCACTACTCGCTTGAAGTCTCAGCGCCCTTTGCACAATGGTCATTGCACCGGACTATTGCAATATTAGTCATATTAGTAAAATGCTCCCCGGGCGCTTCAGCTTCCCCCTGCTCCAGTGTGTTCCACTAACGTGTATGTGTTCACTGTGTTGGGTTAAATGCAGAGAACAAATGTCATGTGCATGCATGCATGTTCATGACAATAAAAATTCCTGAATTCCTGCATTGAATCAAACACTGACAGCCTAAATAATTCCAATTACCTTTGACAAATTTTGAGAACATGGTAATAAGAATTTTCTTTCTGCAATGCTCAGTTCTCCACTGAGGAGGCATCACAATTAAATCTTTTACGTGTGGGGCTGAAAGCAGAATGAGCACTTGGCCCGCCTATGGTTATCTAGAACCCTCAGGTAGGTGCTCTCTTTGCTTGGGATCTTCATACTTTGACCAAAACTTTATGTTGAACTCAACTTGGATTGCATTTTTGTGTTTCATTTGCACAAATGCATCACTCCAATGACACACGATAACAACCAATAATAGTTTTCCAAATTGATATGACCTACATGTTCTAGAAATGTTCATCTTTTCATTGATGAAGCCTTTCACCATTTTAGTTGCTGCTCTTGTGTTCCCATGGCCCCCTTGTCACAGAAATTACACTTCAATACCTAAAGTATGAATAGAGTTCCTGAGTGGAGTCTTTCAGTGAAAATAACATGAGTCTTGCCACAATTAGCAACATTGTCTAAATGAAGTTTCTAGTTAGTAGACTGTTAGTTGGAAATGAATTCACAAAAAACACTGAAAGTCGTACTTTCCTATTAGCCATTTGATTACGTTTTTGATTCAATGATACTTAGATACTGTTGTTTTCTACAATACATCATATCGCTTATGACTCTTCATCTAAACTTGGGCAGTTACTGTAGCATTACATTGCCAGTGGATCAGCTTTTAACTTCCATCGCTGCCAATAGCGATCTGGACCTTTCTCTGCATCATCTTGAGAAGTTTATCATTGGCTTTATTTGTTGTCAACCCAACAAGGAGCCTTGCTTACCTGTCTAACCTCTATTGGAACCTTCCATTGCGCTGCTATTTGCGGTCAAGCCAGACGGCTATCAGCTCTTTGCAAACACTGGTTCCTGCGCTAACATGGCGCTCATGAGTTATTGTTAAAAGCCCTTGGGTCCACTGAAAAGCACTGTATAAATCTAAGCTCTTATTATTATTATTATTTCTGTTATTATTATTAATAGTCTCATGCAGCGTTAAATGAATACAAAGTGGTTCTTCTGTTGTCTCCTCAGTAATTATCAGTGAATTTTTGTGACAATCTTTCTTCTCAAGTCCAGTGGACACAACAAATATTTTACACCAGCTGCAGCGAATGTACTTATGTACAAGCAGAATATTGTACGAAAGAGTCATGTGAACTCATTAAAAAAGATTTGCTGTTCAAAAATGTTTCTCTTGCTCATTTTTTAATTTAACAGCTTCGAACCACATTTTTTTTTAATCAGTTTTCCTGATCACATCCCCAAAACATGCATGGAAGATTGATTGAAGACTCTAAATTGCCCGTAGGTGTGAATGTGAGTGCGAATGGTTGTTTGTTTCTAGGTGGCCTGCGATTGACTGCCTCCTGCCCGAAGATAGCTGGGATAGGCTCCAGCACTCCCGCGATCCTTGTGAGGATAAGCGGCTCAGAGAATGGATGTATGGATGGATTAATCAACCATAAACAGTAATACCTTTATTAGCGAAAGAAACTATTAATGATACCAAGAACTACAAATATTGTTGACACATGACCGCCTTTAAGTGAAAACACAATTAAAACTGTGCTATGTAGCTTCTTCTTCTGTACCCTAGGCTGGAATTCTGCATTACAACATCAGGCCGTTGTTGTTTCCTACATGGTCTCCCGTCCAAGTACTAAGCAAGGCCAGCACTGCTTAGCTGCTGAGATCAGACGAGATCGGCATTCTCAGGGTAGTACGGGGCAGCAGCATTTATACAAAAACATATTAACCTTCCCCTGGTCACATAAACTCCCTAAATGACATCTTTATTAATAGTAACATGATATCATAATTAACTAAACAACTACAACCCCAATTCCAATGAAGTTGGGACTTTGTAGCATTTTCAATTAAATATAGATTGAACATGATTTGCAAATCATTGTATTCTGTTTTTATTTATGTTTCACACAACGTCCCAACTCATTGGAATTGGGGTTGTATATGACAACTAAATTGTTTCAGCATTTGAGCAAGGACATGTTGTCCTGGCAAATATCCCACGTTTTTAGTCAGACAGAACGGAGCTGAATTTGTTCGATTATGACATCCTTAAAGTCACATTTGAGCAGTACCTCTGCATCGCTTCTTACATAGTTTGCATGCTTGGAAACCAGTGCTAACATTCCCTCGATAAAGACACATATGTTCTTCCTCTCTCACTGAACATGACTCCCTTAGTATGGTTTCTACTTATTATGCACATTTCACAGGCAACATTATCTTGTCCATTTGAACAAACAGCAACATGTCTATATCTCTATGCAGAAATGTTTGTTACTAAATGGCAGTACAACGATAAGTGGGGTTAGTAGCCACACTGGAACCCTCCGTTTTGACCACAGTCACCTTGGATGAGTGTTGGGAACTGTTCATGTTTCTGCGACAAAGACGTTCACGGTAATTTTGGGCAAAGATGAGCAACATAAGTGGGTTGATGCAGCTATGGGAGTAGCTGAGGCAGATACTGATGTTGTAGGCATAGATAAAGGTGACGGTCGGGGAGTTGTTGCTCAGGTTGATCACCTGGATGACGTGGTACGGCGACCAGCAGATCAGGAACAGAGCGATCACCATCAGCACCATCTTGGTGGCCCTCTTGGCCCACACAGTCTGCTTGCGTTTCACCCGACGGATGGAGCTGAACATGTAGTAGAGCGTGAGCGAGTAGAAAGTGCTGATGATGATGAGCGGGATGATGAAGCCCAGGATGGACTGGTAGAGGGTGTACCAGTACATGTCCTCAGGTCCGTCTAGGTACATCATGCAGATCTCCAAATGTTGTCTCCGTACAACTTTCGCATACATCATGACCGGCACAGTGAGGAGGAAGCTGCCAATCCACACCAGCACGTTGATGATGATGGTCCACTGAATGGTCCTCCGCTCTGAGGTGGGGTGAACGATGGCAATGTACCTATGGGTAAGAAGTAATATTTTTAGAGTCATACCACAATCTGAAACGCAGGCGATAAGCGGAACGTTGCTAGACTTGGAATGAGCAACATTACTTTAATCCCTGATACCTCACTGAAGAAAATCTGAGGTGGGTCTTATGTGATGTACTCTCAGCACATAATTTGGCCACCGAAGGAATAAATGGAGTTAAATACAGAAAAGAGCACACAAATAGGATTGGCACTAAATCGATGACAGACCTCCACCAAGGCTGCCAATCCCAAGCATGTTCAGCAAAATTCCCATGTAACACACAAAGTTGAGCTCCCTCACTGCCCCAGTGCTAGTAGACTGTAACACCCAAAAGCGAGAATAATATGGTTTTAATTCATCCATCCATCCATAGATGTATTTTCGATGCCGCTTATCCTCGTTAGGGTTGTGGGTGAGCTGGAGCCGATCCCAGTTTATATAGGGCATGAGGAAGGATACACCCTGCAATGGTTGTACCATCATAGGGCACATATGGACAAACAACCATTCACACTCACATTAGAATGATTTAGAGTCTTTAATTAACTTAACATGCATGTTTGTGGAATGTGGAAGGAGTACCCGGAGAATATCCTCGTAAACACGTGGAGAACATGCAAACTCCACACGGGAAGGCCAGAGCCCAGATTTGAACCCCCAACCTCAGAACTGTAAGGCAGATGTACGTACCACTCATTTACCATGCAACCCTTTTTCATTCCTATATTAATCAAAGGTCTGCGGGCTCTTGCTCAGCATATATACCGGTAATTTATCGTTTATAAGTAGTCCTGCTAACAAACAAACAAGGAAAACAATACTTTTGTTAGTTAATGGCGACTTCATGGTTCTTTGGCTGGTGGGGATTTCGATATAATAGATTGATAGTTATGCTAAATTGACAATGTGGCTCAAATAGTGAAAGGCAACAATACTTCATTAACCTTTATCCACATCCTCATTACAATCTAATTTCTTGTTCTGTGATCTACAGTAGCAGCAGCCCTCCAGAAGGTTTTATAGAAATTGGTTAAATAGTTTTACCTGAACCTAACTAATCATTTAACAAATAAACGTAGTGCGAGCAATACATAGGCTACTGTATGGCTCATGTTTTTTTCACTACAAATCCCAAATATTAATTCAACAGGAAAAAAATTCATTCAGTTTGGAGCTACTCAGCCATTTAAGAAAAAAAAATGGTCCCCTGTGGCATACCCAGGGCCAACCCCTACCCCTACAAGTGTTAATTCTGATGCACGACGACAAGTTACTTTCCCACCAAATCTATCTCTCTCAAGTGACTTTGGCGACAACTAATTTCTTTTTTTTAAGACTACAAGTTACTTTTGTACCAAATTTACCTCCATTAACTATCAGCTGTTGAAGGACTGCCGTTTCGTTTTTGCAGTACTTTCACACTAAGCTTGGAGTGAGTGACGTCATGCATGCTGGGATCGTGACATCTATGATCCAAGCACTCCTACTCGTCAAAGGACTCTCTCATCTCTCTCATCTATTAAGAGTTAAGAGTTGGGTGAAGTGAGCTGTGGTTTATTATTTTGTGTCATCTATCCATCAATGTTTGTCTATGCTTGACCATGTTTTGAAAAAAATAAATTTATGTAGGCACGGACACAATGATATAGTAATTGTTTCATTGATCAAGAGCCCTTATTTTTATTGCGTAGCACTGATTATTTATTGTGTCTTGAAGCAATTGGCAAAATGTAGTGCACTGCTTGTTTGCAACTGGTGTGATGTCTAAATAAACCAACACGATGTCCACGACGTGAAGACTAGGGCTATCGATGCCACGGCCCAACTTTTTTTTTTTAGTTTATCCCATGTCATTCAAGGAAATTTTGTCAAATGCCCAACTCACCCCTCCTTGAGCCGTCACCTTGTCGTGGTGGAGGGGTTTGTGTGTCCCAGTGATCCGAGGAGCTAAGTTGTCTGGGGCTTTATGCCCCTGGCAGGGTCACCCATGACAAACAGGTCCTACGTGAGGGACCAGACAAAGCACGGCTCAAAGACCCCTAATGATGACGACAAACAATGGACTTCGTTTTCCCTTGCCCGGACGCGGGTCACCGGGGCCCCCCACTGGAGCCAGGCCTGATGGTGGGGCTCGAAGGCGAGCGCCTGGTGGCCGGGCCTGCACCCATGGGGCCCGCCCGGGCACAGCCCGAAAGGGTAACGTGGGTCCCCCTTCCCATGGGCTCACCACCTGTGGGAGGGGCCATAGGGGTCGGGTGCAGTGTGAGCTGGGCGGTGGCCGAAGGCGGGGACCTTGGCGATCCGATCCCTGGCTACAGAAGCTGGCTCTAGGGACGTGGAATGTCACCTCTCTGGCAGGGAAGGAGCCCGAGCTGGTGTGTGAGGTCGAGAAGTTCCGACTAGATATAGTCGGACTCGCCTCCACACACAGCTTGGGCTCTGGTACCAGTCCTCTCGAGAGGGGTTGGACTCTCTTCCACTCTGGAGTTGCCCACGGTGAGAGGCGCCGAGCAGGTGTGGGTATACTTATTGCCCCCCGGCTCGGCACCTGTACGTTGGGGTTCACCCCGGTGGACGAGAGAGTAGCCTCCCTATGCCTTTGCGCTGGGGGATGGGTCCTGACTGTTGTTTGTGCCTATGCACCAAACAGCAGTTCAGAGTACCCACCCTTTTTGGAGTCCTTGGAGGGGGTGCTGGAGAGCGCTCCCGCTGGGGACTCCATTGTTCTGTTGGGGGACTTCAATGCTCACGTGGGCAATGACAGTGAGACCTGGAAGGGCGTGATTGGGAGGAATGGCCCCCCCGATCAGAACCCGAGCGGTGTACTGTTATTGGAGTTCTGTGCTCGTCATGGATTGTCCATAACGAACACCATGTTCAAGCATAAGGGTGTCCACACGTGCACTTGGCACCAGGACACCCTAGGTCGCAGTTCGATGATCGACTTTGTGGTCGTGTCATCGGACTTGCGGCCACATGTCTTGGACACTCGGGTGAAGAGAGGGGCGGAGCTGTCAACTGATCACCACCTGGTGGTGAGTTGGCTCCGATGGTGGGGGAAGATGCCGGTCCGACGTGGCAGGCCCAAACGTATTGTGAGGGTCTGCTGGGAACGTCTGGCAGTATCCCCTGTCAGAAGGAGTTTCAACTCCCACCTCCGACAGAACTTTGCTCATGTTCCGGGGGAGGCTGGGGACATCGAGTCCGAGTGGACCATGTTCCACGCCTCCATTGCTGAGGCGGCCGAGCGGAGCTGTGGCCGTAAGGTGGTGGGATGCCAACGGTGAGGGATGCCGTCAAGCTGAAGAAAGAGTCCTATTGGGCCTTTTTGGCCTGTGGGACTCCTGAGGCAGCTGATGGGTACCGGCTGGCCAAGCGGAATGCAGCTCTGGTGGTCGCTGAAGCAAAAACTCGGATATGGGAGGAGTTCGGCGAGGCCATGGAGAAAGACTTCCGGACGGCTTCGAGGAAATTCTGGTCCACCATCCGACGTCTCAGGAGAGGAAAGCAGTGCACCACCAACACTGTGTATAGTGGGGATGGGGTGTTGCTGACCTCGACACGGGACGTTGTGAGTCGGTGGGGAGAATACTTCGAAGACCTCCTCAATTCCACCGACACGCCTTCTCATGAGGAAGCAGAGTGTGGGTTCTCTGAGGCGGGCTCTCCTATCTCTGGGTTTGAGGTCACCGAGGTAGTTAAAAAGCTCCTCGGTGGCAGGGCCCCGGGGGTGGATGAGATCCGCCCGGAGTTCCTAAAGGCTCTGGATGTTGTGGGGCTGTCCTGGTTGACACGCCTCTGCAACATCGCGTGGACATCGGGGACAGTGCCTCTGGATTGGCAGACTGGGGTGGTGGTCCCCCTTTTTAAGAAGGGGGACCGGAGGGTGTGTTCCAACTACAGGGGAATCACACTGCTCAGCCTCCCTGGTAAGGTCTATTCAGGGGTGCTGGAGAGGAGGGTCCATCGGGAAGTCGAATCTCAGATTCAGGAGGAGCAGTGTGGTTTTCGTCCTGGCCGTGGAACAGTGGACCAGCTCTACACCCTCGGCAGGGTCCTCGAGGGTGCATGGGAGTTCGCCCAACCAGTCTACATGTGTTTTGTGGACTTGGAGAAGGCGTTCGACCGTGTCCCTCGGGGAGTCCTGTGGAGGGTGCTTCAGGAGTATGGGGTACCGAACACCCTGATACAGGCTGTTCGGTCCCTGTACGACCGGAGTCAGAGTTTGGTCCGCATATCCGGCAGTAAGTCGGACTCGTTCCCGGTGAGGGTTGGACTCCGCCAAGGCTGCCCTTTGTCGCCGATTCTGTTCATAACTTTTATGGACAGAATTTCTAGGCGCAGCCAAGGCGTAGAGGGGGTCCGGTTTGGTGGCCTCAGTATTGCATCTCTGCTTTTTGATGATGATGTGGTTCTGTTGGCTTCATCAAGCCATGAGCTCCAACTCTCACTGGAGCAGTTCACAGCCGATTGTGAAGCGGCTGGGATGAGAATCAGCACCTTTAAATCTGAGACCATGGCCCTCAGTCGGAAAAGTGTGGCATGCCCTCTCCAGGTCGCGGATGAGATCCTGCCCCAAGTGGAGGAGTTCAAGTATCTTGGAGTCTTGTTCACAAGTGAGGGAAGAATGGAACGGGAGATCGACAGACGGATCGGTGCAGCGTCTGCAGTGATGCGGACTTTGTATCGGTCCGTTGTGGTAAAGAAGGAGCTAGGCCGAAAGGCGAAACTCTCAATTTACCGGTCGATCTTCGTTCCTACCCTCACCTACGGTCATGAGCTGTGGGTCGTGACCGAAAGAACGAGATCCCGGATACAAGCGGCCGAAATGAGTTTCCTCCGCAGGGTGTCCAGGCTCTCCCTTAGAGATAGCGTGAGAAGCTCGGTCATCCGGGAGGATCTCAGAGTAGAGCCGCTGCTCCTCCGCATTGAGAGGAGCCAGATGAGGTGGCTGGGGCATCTGATTCGGATGCCTCCCGGACGCCTCCCTGGTGAGGTGTTCCGGGCACGTCCCACCGGGAGGAGACCCCGGGGACGACCCAGGACACGGTGGAGAGACTACGTCCTTCGGCTGGCCTGGGAACGCCTCGGGATCCCTCCGGAAGAGCTGGATGAAGTGGCTGGGGAGAGGGAAGTCTGGGCGTCCCTGCTAAAGCTACTGCCCCCGCTACCCGACCCGGATAAGCGGTAGAAAATGGATGGATGGATGGATGCCCAACTCTAACTTAAATGCTAAAATCCAGATACAAATGTCTCAGACACTTCATCTTAAGCATAGAAAATTACCTTTTATCTGATTAATAGAAGCGACACAGCACAGCAAGCTAATTAAACACACAGCTCAGAGCTATACAGACACAAATAGCTCCCTTGACCCTCCGTGGAGGCCATTGTTTTCTACCAAAACTCACTGAGTCATCCGATACATTACACTTTGGAAGTATGTTAATTTCTTAAACCACCAAACCTGTAAGCTGTAGCTGTCTCAAAAAAAGCAAACAAGGAGACCACTGGTGAACTAAACAACAGATATCGAATGGGTAGCTCAGGGGGAAAAGCAGCAGCATTGTGAGGGAGTACAATAGCAACAGCCTGCATAGTGCAGCAGTACAGGGTATGGATATGAGCAAAACCAAAGATGCTACACTAGGAGATGCAAACCGCTCATTTGAAAGAAGACTAGGAAGGCCAGAACTGAATTTCTCAGAAAATGACCGATACATGTCAGCTATGCGAGCTCCACGGACATGGTTGATGTCAGCTGTATTCCATTCATAAATAATTGAACAGCGGACATCAAACCTGATGATAACCTCATTGCACCAGCTCATTCTGTATTTAATTAGGGTACCCGCTCAAATTGTTTGTCGCCACACCGGCCAACAGTACTGATAATACCCCAGTGTCGCACGGATCGCTGCGATAATGCATCGTCCTCCTCCGCACAAAGATGCAATCTCCATGCGAGACTGGTATTATGCCGCATGTAAAGGTGATGAGAGGAGCTGTGCTGTACATTGGATAGCAACATTATACAACTCGCCGAAAGCGACAGTCACCACAAATAGGATTACTTCACAAGGTTTTACTTGACAAAGAGGAACCAGACAAGCATGTCTCATCAATGCTATTTGCAATATTAATCGAACCTCTTGCCGCCGCTATACGTTAGAATAGAATATTAAGGGTATCTGCTTGCTAGTGACAGAACACAAAATCAATCTGTATGCTGATGATATTCTTCTTAATTTACTGGAACCCAAGTGTTCTCTTCAGGCCGTCTTCAATCTCATTAAAACTCTATCAACTGGACAAAATCAACAATACTCCCAATAATAGCAAACTCATGGACTCCTGCAGATCAAATCCCAGATTACCCCATTCCTATCGGAAACATGAAGTATTTAGGTATTAATATTTCTACAAAATTTACAGAGCTGCGGCACAGTGGACGACTGGTTAGCACATCCGCCTCAGAGTTCTGAGGACCGGGATTCAAATCCCGGCACCGCCTGTGTGTAGTTTGCATGTTCTCCCCGGGCCTGCATGGGTTTTCTCCGGGTACTCCAGTTTACTCCCACATCCCAAAAACATGCATGGTCGGTTGATTGAAGACTCTAAATTGCCCATAGGTGTGAATGTGAGTGCGAATGGTTGTTTGTTTGTATGTGCCCTGCGATTGGCTGGCGACCAGTTCAGGGTGTACCCCGCCTCCTGCCCGATGATAGCTGGGATAGGATCCAGCACGCCCGCGACCCGAGTGAGGAGAACCAGCTCAGAAAATGGATGGATGGATGGATGTGTCCGTGCCTAGTGCGTTGACTGGGGGGTGGTATTGGGACGCTGAGGCCTCCTCCAGGTGGACGGTTGTCAGGGCGCCTCGGTGGGGCCGCCGGACCGCCCTTGGTCCCTCGGTGTGGGACGTGTCCCGTCCGCCGGGCTGCATTCGGGTGGACTCCTGTGCCCGATCCCCCCTCTCGATTGAGTTGTATAGCCGGGTTCACGACCCTTGTCCTGTACGCTTCTTCTCCTCTCCTTGTCCTGTCCTATCTTGGCCTGTCCTTCCCTCACAGGGTGTAGCATGTTTGGACATCCCTGATCTAAAGGATTAACAATACATGTGTGATTTTGCTTTTTCTTTGTTTTTTTGTGTGTGTGGTGTTTATTTATTTTTATTTTTTTTGCAATGCTACCACAGTATCAGTAAGTTAGCGTAGAAACGGCAACGGCGCATACTTGGCAAGCAGTACAGGTCTGTGTCCTGGTTGTTCGGTACAATCGTGCTAAAACAGAATTATGATAAAAGAAGAATGAAATGTAATACCCAAATTGAACTTTGTTTAGTGTTGGTTTTATGTTGCTTCAAACGATTAATAAAGGCTCATGATAACAGCAGCAGTTTGTAATTTCCAGTCCACTATTTTAAAAAATGAACTTACCGATCAATGCAGAGCACGGTAACAATTCCCACGGTGGTGAACTGGTTACTCACATCCACCACCACCACCGCCTTGCACATAAAGTTCCCGAAGACCCACTGCCTGTCTCTGACCAGCTGGTGGATGTTGAAGGGCATCACCAACAAGAAAAGCATGTCTGCTATGGCCAAGTTGAGCACGTAGACGTCCGACACAATTTTCTTCTTGCACCCGGCCACCGCATAAATGACCAGCCCATTGGCCAGAACTCCCACACAGCACAGGATGCCATAAATGGACGGTAAAATGTGCATGAAAGTGGTGATGTCGATTAAGCTTGTGGACAAAGCGGTTGCGTTCCAACCACATGACGGGTCGGTTGAGTTGTTTTGGCAGAAAATGTCCGTGTCATTCATCTTTTGGAGGTTAGGATCCTCCTTTCGCCAGCTGGTCCAAGTGCGCGCCGCGCGTCTGGAGCCGCCAAACTCTTGTCTGCTGCTCGCTTGCTCCACTAAGCCGCCGGCCGGATGATGTGTGATGACAAACAGGCTAGGGCTATACTAACTACAAGAAGAGCGCCAGCCGCCCAGCCTCTGGAGCATGTCTTATATCTGGGGGCCGACAGTGGAGTGACCGAGGACCAGGAGGCGCGCGCGCTTCGGACTCTCAAGGCTCGTGCGCCACCAAGTAAAAGTTCCCTCCCTTCCAACATTACTGGCTCTGCCGTGAGTCAGCCAAATCAGCAAATAAGTCACGCTGGACTTACTCCAGTCAAGTGGTCCACAATTTGTAGGAGATCCTCTTTTCTAATTCCATCAGTTCTTTCTTTTTTTCGAAACAGCACTGTACAGTAGCCTTCCTTGCATTTTGTAAACAAACAACACAACAATACAGCATTTAATAATAACAATAATAATACTGTATAATAACTATGATACATGTGTACTGTGCAGGGGAGAATAATTATTTCATCCCTCTCTGTATTCTTAAATTTGCTCTTACAAATAAATTCTCTAATTTGTACAGATGTATAATTAATAATTACATATACAGTATAGATAGATAGATAGATAGATAGATAGATAGATGGATAGGCATCCATTCTCTGTACTGCTTATCCTCACTGCGGGTATACTTGGGCCTATCCCATCTGACTTTGAGCGAGAGGGTGGGGTGGACTGGTCGCCAGCCACTCGCAGGGCGTGCAAGCACAGGGAGAGCATACATGTAAACTTCACACAGGGAGCCTAGATTCGAACCCTAACCTTGGAACTGTGAAGTGTATGTGCTAATCACTCGGACACTGTGCCATAAAAACATAAAACAGAATTAGAGAAAGATGTAAACTTGTTTTATAAAATATTATTTCTGCATGTACTGTAATATTTGTGTATTGGGTGTGTGCCTTCTAGAGCCGAGGCCTATTGAGTGACATTTGGAGCAGGTTAGTTTGATGTGCACAGGAGTTGTGTCCTACAGCAGCTCCTTGCAATTTTTTTCATTTGATATTAATGTGTTTGACTGCATGTCCAGTCCGCGTTATTAGGAATCCCAAGCGCGTTCGTGGCAAAACACGCCCCGCTGCAACATGATTGGCTCCTGCATCGCGGGAAGGGCAAGCTACGCAGATGTAACGAGTCCGTTACAGCCAATTGTCCATTATATAGAAGCATTTTTGTGTTTGGGCCCTATACAACCATATTTACTCTACAGTACAAAATTATTGTTTTGTAATTGTTTTTCATTGTCTAAACGCCCAGTACTGTACAAAGTTATTGTACACAAATATAAAAAAAAAGCTTGCAAATGTTTGAAAAGTTTTACATTTATCCAAACTTACCAAGCTGGTGTGCTTGTTGTTGTAGTGACGAGTGGCATGTCAAGGTGGGTGGCTTTCATGAGCTGTGAGGAATTAGTGTGCTTCCTATTTCCAGATCCGTTAATTAGATGCCATAGACGAACGACTTGACAAAAAACTGTTACTGTACCAAAATAGCATGTTCCAGACTCCAGAGGCTTGTGTGTCATATTCCTCTTAAGCAATAAGACAATAGATAGATCTTCTGCCATCATGGCCATCATCTGCCATCATGGCTGCCACATCAGTGCATCACCTGGAAATGTCGCCACATTCAACATAGTACGCACGGGCACGTCTGTTGGCTGAATCTAGGCATATTTTATATCTGTGACCCGGAAATAGGTGTGTCACAGTCACTGCCTATATTGTGCCACAGCACCAGTAAACAAAAGTGGCCAATTCTGGAACTAACAGACTGTCAATGCTGGTTTAAGTGAAAACTGGAAACTATTTCTGGAAACGTAATGTCCAGATGGTCCGTTACTTCCGATATCCCGTAAATCAGGGTCCATTAAATAGAGGTTCCAGTGTACTTCTTTTCCTATCTGGAAGCAGTAAGTTAGTGTTCTGGCGGGATACAGAAGCTGATCATAGTGCAGCGGCGCGTGTCCTGGAGTCAGTAATATTGGAGCATGGTGTCTCCTGGCAGGAATGTGAATGGGATTCCTAATAACCCGTCTGGTCCAATAAATGACCAAAAGTGCATCGCCAACTGTGGCTCACCTTGCCCAAATGCAAGGGAATTACAGTACCTTTAATTGATCATTTTTCAACCAGTGATGAGAGTTGTAGTATGTCACCAGGTTTGCATACAGCTCATGAGAGATTTTGGCCCACTCCTCTTTACAGAAATGGTAAATATTCAAGCACAGTGATCCCTCATTTTTCGCAGTTAATGGGGACCAGAACCCCCCGCGAAAGGTGAAAACCTGTGAAGTAGGATTGCCCCCCCCCCCCCCCTAGGAATTTTCATGTATGTGAGTACCAGAATGTTTAAAATATGTAAACAGTATTTATACTTTACATATTTGAGACAAAGATTACAACAGTACACGTATTTACTTAAATCCTTAATTATAAAACCTTATACAGTAATTAACATTCATCAACATTGCCTTCTGAGAGAGGCGAAGAGGCTTGCGTTGGTGGCGGATGAGAGGCTCCCACTTGACTCGTAAAGTCTTTAGGTTCACTCGGCGACTCTTCTGCTGGAGGCGCTGATGGTGTAGCTGGGGTTTTACCTTGGAGAAAAACATGGTGACGGGTAGTTGTTGTCTTTGTTTTTTCTTTGCTTCAAAATTCCCCTGTACAAGGACATAACCCCGTTTCTTATTATGCGGAGTTACCACACGTTTCGTTTCCATATTGAAGCAGTTTTGCGGATGTTTGCTTCCTCTTTCTAGATGTACCGCACTGTAAATTCATTCACGCCATAATGGCATGCCACAGATGCATAACTTCTTCCCTCTTTAATCATATCTAAAAGTTTCGCTGATGGTCATCATCTTCTTCTTCCTCTTGGGTGTCCCGGAGGAAGCTTTCGCAGGGGCACAGCGCTTAGGCGGCATTGTAATGGCTTAACTAATCAAAAAAAGTTATTGCTTAAACAAAAATTTTTATCACGAACACAACAATACGATACAGTATGCGAGACAGTCAACAGCGTGGACGTGACTGGCCAGACACAACAAGAGAAGATGCTGGGTGAGGCTGCGATGATGCGCAGCCAATCAGCTCACGGGATAAATCCACTCGTGCCCTCATTGGTCGATATCGCGCCGGGAACCAATCACGGGCCTTGTATGATAATAAATAATTAATAAAGATAAGTAAATATTCAAGTTTCTTGGCTACTCCTTGGCAACTCAAACCTACAGCTCCTTCCACGGGTTTTCTACTGGATTGAGGTCCAGAGACTTACACAGGCATTCCATGGCCTTCAGAAGCTTATTTTTGAGCCACTCCATTGTTGTTGGTGTTGTTTTGATTCATTGTCTTGCTGAAAGAGCCATCCTCTCAGTGTTTGTTCTGAAGAAACAAGGTTTTTAATCAAAATGTCAAGATTTTACGGTACATCAACAAATCAATCAATCAATAAATCAATCAATCAATCAATCAATCAATCAATCAATCAATCAATCAATCAATCAATCAATCAATCATCAATCAATCAACCCCTTCCCAGACATATACACGCGTGCACACACACACACACACACACACACACACACACACACACACACACACACGCACGGGTTAAAAATAATGCTATAATAGCCTAGGGCGTATATTGCTGGGTACAGAGTATTCAAGTGAGAAAACACAAAGGAGCCGTCTGCATAAGGAGAAAACAACTGACCGCGCCCAAAAGGACACCCTTAACAACTCCCAGTGGAGAGGGCTCCCTCCGGAGAAAAGCAGAAGCATAGTAAAATGATACTTGAAAAAAAAATGAAACAATACAATTAGCGAAAGCTAAAATGGTTTAAAATCTTAATATCTCACCTAAAACTATTAAATAGCATAGAGGTAAAATACAATAAATAAGCTAAATTAAAAAGGCTTTTTTGAGCCTGCTCCTAAAAATATGAACGTTCCCTCAGCTCTGAGATGTTCCGGCAGGCTATTCCACAGATGTGGGCCATGAAACAAGAACAATGCCTCACCGTCAGAGTGTGTCCTGACGAGAAATGACATCGGGTAAAAGCTTTTTCACACTCCATTTAGCAACATACATTGTGTATGTATGTGCTGCAAGGGCATTAGGACAGAACGGCGTGTCAAAAAATGTTCACTTCGGGCGTGTCGTCGCGATGATGTCAGAAGGCGCATCCAATAGGAGAGGGGCTGGCCGAGTGATTTCAGAGTGCCAACAGCAATAAACCAACCAGCGGGAAAAGAGTTAGGGTTAGCGCCTTGGTGCTTTGTGCAACGTCGGTTGTCGTCTGTGCTTCAGGATAATGTACAGTAATCCTCTGACATGTTACAGTTGCTTTTGGGAGGATAAGAACCCTGAAGTATCTGCCAAATTGCCGGCTTGAGTTGAGGACGTCCCGCAGCCGGCACTCCCGAGATCCATGAAAAAGGTCATGGTGAGTTTTCCAGAACTCCAAAGCACTTCTCTGTTGTGTGTTAGCTTTGAGTGCAAGCATAGAATTTCAGCCCCACATAATGCAACAAGAAAAAGAAGAACATTGAAAAATCGGACCATTATTCTTTTCTGAACACCCATTTTTCACCTATATGACTCAAAGTGTAACCACTTACAGATCAGATGGTAGTGTCGTGGCATGTCACACAGTGACTACACTGTGCAAACTTAAAAGCACCTTGTATGAAGCAACTTTATGTTTGCATGATACTGTACTTTTGAAGTTGTCACAGTAAAAAACATACCCATCGTTTACGCATGTAAATATGACGGCTTCCGAGCAGAGCTCTTGTGCGACGGTGATCTTGTTTCGAAGTACTTGTACCTTGCTTTATCAAGCGGTTGTTCGATGCGATCATGTCACACGGCTGATGAAATGTAGTGCACATGTATACACTCAGTCGTAATAGATCACTTGTCTTCAGGTGTAAACCGTTGACCAGAGAGCTTAAATTGGAATGACAAAACGGTATCCTTAGAAACCTAGCAAAAGCGTTACGTTACTTTGTCTCTGCGCAGTAAGGGCAAGTGCATTTTGCGGCACCAGCATAAGGTGTTGGCACCTCGCGGCATGAAACACGTCACTTCCGGCTCACGCTGGCTCGACGTGGCATATCGAGCCATATTCGACCTGCGCTACTCATTCCACGACATCGTGTATTTGTATGTATTTAGAAACGGCTTGTTGTTTTTTATAGTGGTCAATATGCAGTATTGTACATTAATACGTGTAAGTGCAATGATCCACATCCTAATACATGTGTCAGTCAAATAAAACATCTTAAGGTCTTGGCTCCTCGTGGCATAAATACGTCACTTCCGGCTCACTGCTGGCTCATAACGGCATATCAAAGCATATTCAACCTGTTGCTCATTCCACGACATCGTATGTGTTTACAAACAGCTTGTTTTTTGTGCTAGGGGTCAATATAGAGTATCGTATTTTCACGACCATAAGGCGCACCGTATTAAAAAGCGCAGTCTTAGTTACGGGGTCTATTTCTGTATTTAACACATACATAAGGTGCACCTTATTATTGGGCGCAGGCATGGTAAAACATATGCTAGCTTAAAACATACGGTAGCATGCATGCACGCTAAAACAATGTTTTTAAAAAGGCAGCGGGAGAAAAACTGAGTGCAGTTGTACTTTATTGAAGTATTTAACAATGTTCTCACGTTATTTTTTGTTTCCGCGGAAACTCGGCTTCGTCTTCTTGACTTGGCAAAGCTCGTTTTCCTGCTTCCTCCACTTGCGAACCATGGATTCGTTGATCTTGAATTCTCTCGCGGCTGCTCGATTCCCATGTTCTTCCGTGTAACTAATAGCTTGCAGTTTAAATTGTGCTTCGTAAGCGTGTCTCTTCGTAGGTGCCATTTTTGGGGGTCCTTAGCCAAACAGATGCACATACCGGAACTATATACCTACTGGGGCTGTGCCTTTAGCGTCCTCTGTCACGCGCACGCTTCCCCCTTTAACGTCTGCATGCTGTCCTCAGTCACGTCCGCCTTTCCTCTATATAAGCAGTGTGTCGGCGGGAAATGCTCCCAGTCAATGAAGCGGAGCGCTCATCGAAGTCACACAACAACATTTACAGATTTTGGAACTCGGTGCACACACAAGGTGCGGCGCATTATAAGGTGCCCCATCCATTTTGGAGAAAATGTAAGACTTTTAAGTGCGCCTTATGGTCGTGAAAATACAGTATATGTATAATAGCAAGCATGCAAAATAGCTGCTGTTAGCCCATATGATTATACTATTTATTTCTATATATATTTTTCTCTCCCTCGATACATCAGAGAGGCCACCATATTGTGACAGTCATTACTGTCCTGTCAAGTAGCACCAGTCAGTGCGACCCTGGGTGTTCAATGCCCAGGAAACTTCATGTCCTGCATTATACAGGACATAAATTCTTTAATTATCTAAATTCCATGGGTATTGAGCACCCACTGGCAGAAACATAAAATGGTGCCCCTGTGTGACAGTTCTGTTTTCTGAAGAAATTGCATTAACGGTCACATTTACATGGCTTTCCCGAAAAAATAGTATTCAGTGATTTAGAGATATCGATGTAGCATACCATGGATATTATCGCAGGAATAATGGAGAGGAAATTGGAAAATGTCAGCAAATTTAATGGCAGGGGCATACAGATGGGGTGGCCTAGGGCACCCAAGTCAGGGGAGCTTCCAAAAGTTGATCGGTGGGCATTCTTTCATAGAACTAACACTTTTCTAAAGAACCCCTAAAGAACACCATTAGTGTAGAAAAGTAATTAATAAAGTAATTAATAACTTGCATCTGAGAGTCATGACTGAATTTAAATGAATGACAGACTTTTTCAGTAAATATGTTCAGTGACAAAGCCTGTTGGTCACGATTCTGAAGTCAACTGCTGGAATAGTAATCCTGAAGGCCTCTCTCACTTTCTTCTTGTCTGAAATGCTGCCTCTGTTTCAAACTCTCTCTATTCATACATAGGCCTACATAAACGTGTAGGAGGCCTATGCCAGGGGTCATCAACCTTTTTGAAACTGAGAGCTACAGTACTTCTTAAGTACAGTTAATGTGAAGCGCTACTCGTTTGATAGACTTCTGAAATTTGCTCGAACACTTTATTTATATAAAGCTCGCGGGAGCCAGTGTGAGCCGGTGATGTGAGCCGGCAGTGAGCCGCAGCTGAAGAGGAACTGACGTATTTCTTGCCCCGATGAGGTGGCAATTAAGGAGCATGAAAATGAGAAAAGATACTTTATTTGACTGAAGCATGTATTAAGATGGGGATAATTGCACTCAAACATATTAATATATAGCACTGTATATTGACCACTATTTTTTTTAAAAGCCATTATTAAACATTGGATGCCCAAGCTATTCCGAGCCATTGGTGGGTCTCGGCATAATGAGGAATACCTGCTTCACCTACACCGTGTCTAATAAACAAATACTTACATAATGTCATCTTAATAAGTAACAATTAAACAAATACATGAATAAAATTAAAATACAGAAATTCAATTCAATTCAATTAAAACATAAATTGTAACATTCAAACATGTAGAGAAAAAATAGTATAATCATATGGCCTAACAGCAGGTATTTTGGGTGATTGCTATTATACATATACTGTATAATGACCACTATCAAAAACAAGCCGTTTCTAAAGACATAAGATGTCGTGGAATAAGCAGCAGGTTGAATATGCCGCGATGAGCCGGCGGTGAGCCAGAAGTGACGCGAGGAGCCAAGACGAGATGCTTTATTTGACTGACGCATGTATTAGGATGTGGATGATTGCACTTAGATGTATTAATGTACAGTACTTTATATTGACCACTATCAAAAACAAGCCATTTCTAAATACATATGATGTCGTGGAATGAGCAGCGCAGGTCGAATATGCCTCGATATGCCACGATGAGTCGGCGGTGAGCCAGTCGTGATGTGTTTCATGCCACAAGGAGCCAAGGCCTTATGCCGGTGCCGCAAAATGCGATTACATGTCACAGTTGCTCGCCTTACATTTCAGTATGAAATGCTTGCCACTTTTGCTCTCGCATTTCTCTTATCAATTCGGCTTTGCGCTTCCCCCGCCAGTAACCGAGCTTCCCTTTACTTCCGCCTTTTCGATGATGACGTAATCACGTTGTCATGCCTGTGTGTCTTGTGACCTTACATGCATGTTTTTGGAATGTGGGAGCAGTAGCTGTAATTGGAAAGTGTGAACTGTGCGATCGCACCAGGTGGCATCCTCGCAGGGGTTGGCTGTTTGAAGAACAGTTTTACAATGGTCAGTTGCCGCTTACATAGTATTTTGACCGGTTTTGAACTATGAAAAACTTTCAATAGTGTCACTAGTTGGAGGGAACAGATATGTCTTAAATTTCTTTGGAATGTCTTAAATGTCTACATAAATTGGTCATAAAAGGGGGTCTGATCTTCATCTAAATCTCAAGAGTCTGCTTAAACTAATACCACATAAACAATTATATCGTATGTTTGCATATGTTTATCGAAAATAACATAAAACTTCACAGGACAGGGAGGAAAAAGTAAGTGAACCTCTAGGCTACGGATTCTCCAAGAGCTAATCAGAGTCAGGTGTGAGCCAATCTTGAGTCCAATCAAAGAGGCAAAATTGGAGGTGTGGTTAAAAGCTGGTTTGGCCACTGTAAAACACACACCAGTTTAGAATTATCTGTTGTCAAGAAGCATTGCCTGATTGTGTACCATGCCTCACTCGAACGAGCTCTCAGAAGACTCAGAAGTTCCTTTTCTTCCAAAGAGTGACCATCCCGTAAAGATGACTGCAAGAGCACAGTGCAGAATGCTGCATTAGGTAAAAAACAATAATAATAATAATAAAATTGTATTCCTACATTGTCAGCTGAAGACTTACAGAAGGCACTGGCACATAACAACAATTCAGTTGACGAATCTACCATACATGAAACATTAAACAAGAATGGGGTTCATGGGAGAACACCAAGGAGGAAGCTATTGCTGTATAAAAAAACAAAACAAAACAAACATTGCATTGCTGCATGTTTGAAGTTTGCTAAAGAGCACTTGGATGTTCCACAGCTCTACTGGCAAAGTTTTCCGTGGACAGATGAAAGCAAACTATCATTGTTTAGGAGGAACACACAGCGCCATGTGTGGTGGAAAAATAGCACAGCACACCACCAAAACTTATCCTGACTGTAAAGCATGGTGGTGGGCGCATCATGGTATGGGCGTGCTTTGCTTCATCAGGGCCTGGACAGCTTGCTATCATCAATGAAAAATGAATTCACATGTTTATCATGATATTTTGCCATCTGTCCAACAGTTGAAGCTCAAAAGAGGGTGGGTGTTATAACAGGACAATGATCCAAAACACAAGCAAATCAACAACGAAATCACTTCTAAAGAAGAAAATATGCGTTCTGGAGTGGCCCAGTCAAAGTCCTGACCTCAACCTGATTGATTTGCTGTGGCATAACCTCAAAAAGGCTATTCACACCAACATGCCAGGAATCTTGCTGAACTGCAACAGTTTTGTCAAGAGAATGATCCAAAATGTATCCTGAGCTTTGTGCATGTTTGATCTGCAGCTACAGGAAATGTTTGCTTGAGGTTATTGCTGCCAAAGGAGGGTCAACCAGTTATTAAAAACAAGGGTTTACTTACTTTTCCCCCCATTTCCTCTGCATATTTATGTTATGCTCTTTAAAAATATGAAAATGCATACGTTTGTGTAATAATGTTGCTAAGCTGTTTTTGTTTTTCTTTGCTTTTAAATGCTTTTAATCATGTGAAGCATATTGAGTTACCTTGTGTATGAAATGCGGTACATAAATAAATTTGCTTTGCATTGTTTTAGTATTATTTTAAGCAGACTCTGTTTATTCTTGTGATTTATATGAAGATCAGACTACATTTTATGACCGGTTTATGCAGAAATCTATGAAATTCCAAAGTGTTCACATACTTTTTCCTCCCACTGTAACCCAAAATAAATCGAGCCAATAACATTACTCATTATAACACAGTGATGATATTCACCAATGGCTCTTCTGTCCACGCTATTGTGACACCTGAAACACGTCCTACTACTGAGCACTTACTATTTTTTTTAAACCTTAGATTCGCAGCAGGCATTTTTCCAACAATTTTTTTACCTTTAAAGGCCGCTGTACTTCTTTGTCATGTGGCACAGAGCAGCAGACTTCTGCAGTCTTGTAATCTAATAAACACCAGTGAACGAACCTGACCAATTGTGAGAACAAATCTGTATTGCACCACACGCACCACTGATTTGTGTCATGGAATTACCACTTCAACTTAATTGAAATGACTTACAAGAGCGCTAATGAATGATGCTTCCAAAAGACAAGCAAGGAACAGCTTCGTGGCATTGCACCAGCTATAGCCATGCAATCTGAGTCTTGTAGTATCAGTTAAGCACTAATTCGCAAATTAAGATAAAAATTCTGGCACCTTTCAAAAACGGAAACCATCCAATTGGTGGACATAGAGTATTAGACAGGATAAATTGCCAGATAACCTCTAACAGGGGATTTACATGTTTCAAAACTATCTAATCTCATTTAAAATAACCCGATTTCATGTGAATTCGGTTGAATGACTAAAATGAACATCTGCTATCACGTTTCTGGAGTCGAGACTAACTGATTAGCTTTTTGGCATGATAATGTCACTTTTGGATGATTTTGGAGTAACGAGAATACTGTACTACAGGAGTCACCAACTTTTTTTAAATTAAGAGCACCTTCTTCTGAAATGTTTATATTAATAAATAATGTGATTAATCTATGTCCAGACACTGATCATGTGAATGATTGCTCACAAAAACGATCAACAATGATTTAACAAGGTAAGAAAAGATAAAGTGATAGAAAAGATAAATATAAATATGCAACACATGTTTTGGAAATCTCTTCAAATGCTTACATCTTTAAATTATCATTTCTACAGCACTCCTAGGAAATCACAATGTCCCATCAATAGTGAGCTATTTTTAGAGCAGGCTAGCAAGCCACTCCAGTGGTCCTCGGGGGCTACCGAGTGCCCGCGGGCGCCATGTTAGTGACCCCTCTTTGTAGTCCCTCGCACTGCAGTAGTCAGGTAACACTAGCCCTAATTCTTTGTGTCACTTGAATAAAATTCAGTGGTATTTGCGTCTCAGGGGGAGTCCAAATCTAATGGACCATATGCACTGTAACTCATTAAGTGTTTCCTGTGGAAAGGTCAGATCACATAATAGTTTCTGCTATCAATACTTTACAATCGACTGGGACGCCACCTGACTGAAAAATAACCTCTAGTGTTAAATGTGACAACATGGAGATTTGTAATAGGTAGAGTTCACAATGACGTGCGGTGAGGTTCATGGCTGGTGAGAGGCACTGATATTAATTAATAGTTAATTTTATGAGTCAAACAGAGTGGCATATTTGGAATTAAATTAGCAGCCTGACATAAAAAAATGTTAAGCATTCTTTTTGCACACATATTTGACCATATATTGCGAACAGTTTAGAGAGAGCTTATTTGCAATTGCAATTTCTTATTCATTAAAAAGGCTACTCATGAGTGTTGTGCAAAAACATTATTTTAATATAGACCTCTACGGAAATATTACATTCATATTTGACACTATTTTACTATCATGTACAAATATTGGAACAAAAAATAAATATTTCAGGTCAAAATCTAGTTTTTAATGTGATCTTTGGAATTCTTGGCCATCGGGCACACCGTGCTCATGTCCGGTGAGCCGGTGTTCTGTCAAAACAAGGTTTTTGTCGAACCGCACTGTCCAGCGGTTCTGCACATGCGCAAGCTGAGCTATCAAATTAGGCTTTTCGTGAAAAAAAACATACCCTATATGTTTATTTATTAAATATTTGACAGTTATATTACACAGTTACACCTTATATCAATGTGGATCAAAACATTAACTTAATAAAGAAGTAAGTAACCAAGCAAATCACTAAACCTTGCTGCCATTCTCCGGCGACACAATAGAATCAAAAATGCAGAAACTTCCCAATTTCGTGGCGCTCTCTGTCCAGTATACAGTAATTGAAGCATGATAGCAGTCAGACAAATCTCTTGGACACATTTTGTTGTGAGTTGTGATTATGGCAGCACTCAAAAAGGCGATTATTGTGGCCTAAGAATAATCACTTCAGTACAATGAAACAAAGCATTTTCAAGTGTCTTTTCACTGCACACTCTGGCCCAAATTATATATATGTATCATATACTGTATCTACAAGTGCAAAGATGAAATTTATTGTATATTTAGACCCTTAAAACAGTCTTGATACCAAGGCAACATACTACATATTTAATCATTAAATGTTTGTCATTTTGGAGGTATATTCTTGTGCACTTTAGAAGTAAATTATTATGTAATTATTGCACAGAATTGGGTTTGTGTTTGGCATGACAAAAAACTGAAACTAAAAGGACAATAATTGGAGAGTTTATTTCATAAATCATAAATCATTATTAGTTGGGAATTGAAGTTGCTGTCGCCCACAATTAAGCTGATTCTTTAATGGCAAATATACCCTCAAGGCTGCAGTATAACCTCAGCATGAGGATGTGATTTCATTTTCCACTTGTTCCCGACAAAACTTCAACTCAGTCACACTGGGCAGAGGCTGATGGGGAGTTTAATGCAGTCATGTAGGAGCAGGACTCCGCTGTGTTCCGATCAAAAATGGGAGGAAATATCAGCGAGCATTCCCCATGCCGCCCTCAGGTAACATTTATTCATTCCCTGTGATCTTTTATTTCTGTCCTTGCTCCTGAATCTAAGGAAACACAAGCGTCATCATATAGAGAGCTCATCAAGCACACTCAGTGTCAAAGCAAGATTGCCCAGGATCCGTGATTAAATCTTCAACTTGCATAATCACAATGATCATACATACCGTACGTGAGTCCCCATAAATTTTGCCTGAAAATGATAATTAACTGGAGCAAGTAGTATCACAGTGGAGAACACTACACTGTTACTAAGAATATGTATCCACATAAAATGTTTTCATTAGTAGTGCTGAAATTTCTCAAATGTCTTGAACTTGTATCCTATCTAGGACCTATTAACTTCTCTTCTGATTGCGTACATCTTGTAATTTGTTTTTGCCAGAATAAAAGAGATTTGTTTGACACCACTAACTGGCTAGACCAATACTAAGAACAATGGGAAGGCAAAACGTTAAGGTGATGAATCACTTTTATGTAGCAACGATGAGTTGTGTGATACGTGTCACACATGACATTTTTTTATATTCTCAATTTTCATGGAAGTATAAAAAGGCATTAACCACTGAGAAAAGAAAAACTTTATCCTATTAAAACAATGTTTTGGGTAAGTCTGAATATCTACAAAAGTAATTGACAAATCCAACAACATTGTTGAATATGTCATCAAAGTTTACTGTTTTTTTTCCAACATACTCTAAATCCAGAAGTGATTTTGTTGTTTTTGTTTTAAAACAAAAGAACAAACACTGGATTTCCTGCTGAAACTGACATGCTGACACCCACACCCTCCTGACCCCATACCAGTCCCCCAGAAACCCTTGGATATGTATTAAAGCCAAGCTAAATGTCAAGGCTAAGGCACGATATTTGGAGAGAATTAAAGAACTGATCGAACTCGACCCATATCAAAACACACTCCACCACTGGAATCCTGATGTAGATTCTGATCTGTCTTTCAGCAGTCATATCATATTAATCACTAAAACAGCCTTCTACCTGCTAAAGAACATATCCAGAGGGCAGGGTTACTAGCAGACCAGGAGACGCTCATCCCTGCTTTGATCTCAAAGTAGACTTGACTATTGTAATGGTCTTTTAACTGGACTCCCCCAAAAGAGCATTAAACAGCTGCAGCTCATTCAGAACGGGAGCACAGTGTTCTAAGCAAATATGGTGAAGCAGCGTTTAGCTGTTATGTTGCACACAAATGGAATAAGTTTCCAACAGAAAGCAAGTCAGCCTCATGTATCAATGTTTTTTTTAAGTCCAGGTTAAAAACTGTTCTTTTTCTTCTCATGCTTATCATTGAGCATTTTGGAGCGTTTTGATTTTTTATTGATTTTTCTTGAAATGTAAATTTTTAGTAATTTTAGTCTCTTTGTTTTTAAATGCTTTTAAGACGTCTTTTACTTTTCTGTACTTTTTGTGTGTCTTATGTGTTTTGCTCTTTGTTTAAAAATGATTTTGATGATGTAAAAGTACATTGAGTTATCTCGTGTATGAAATGCTTTGTATCAATAAATTTGCCTTGCCTTGCCTTGCTATTGCCTGACAACACACACAAATCATTTAACCTTCAGCTCACCCTGTTCTACAGGGGAGCCTTTGGCTGAAAGGCAACATAAATATTTTTAAATAGACCAGCTTCACATGATCAAACAGTGAAACTACACAGCACTGACAGTAGCTAGGCAACTGGAAGTTGAAAAGCAAAAGATGCATGAGGACTACAGGCTAGCTCAACCTATGGATCTAAGAAATCTGTATACAGCACGCAATCTATTAAACACTGGTTAGAAGTCTGGGGGTTGTCCATATAGACACTAAAAATTATTTCTCCAACGATGGATGTGTCTCCATAATACAGGGAAATAATGGAAATGAAGGCAGGATATAATCACTGATGTCTCATGATACATGGGCAAAGTGAGTCCAAGAGGAAGAAATGGACCTGAGGGATGGATGGATACTTCAGGGGGATGTCCCAAATATAAAAAATAAGAGGTTATTAGCATTCAGAATAAATCATAACTCATTTCCGTTATCGTGACATTTTATGCAGTTTTTCCATTTGTCAGGATTCAATGCCATGTATTTTCTGTCATGTCCCATCTTTTATGTTAAATTCTCAGTTATTAGTACTGCCTTTTATATTCTCATGTCTGATTTTATTTTGTACTAATTGTTTCCTCTCATTTCAGAAACTTTACTTCTGGCAGGAACCTTGATATTTCCTCGTCATGTAGAAATAGTCTGCGTCTACCCCTGTCCTTTCTCAGATACGCTTGTCTCCTATCACCAGTCCTTGTTGTAAGCCTGCTCCATATTTCAACACTAATTTCCCCATCTCTACCCTACTCTGAAAAATACGTACCGGATGCAGCGAACCTGATGTAGATTCACTGCTGCATATATCCACCTGGTTACAAATCATGAACACCAATATATTCCATAAATATGCCTCACTCATGTAAATAAACAAGGTAAAAATAATGTAACATTAGTGTCAACTCATCCTTTTCCTGCATTGTGTCTCTGTTAGTGATAGCTCTATGTGCCAGCATGTACAGTATTTCTGTGATCTCCTTTGTTGAGCACAGTGATGCTATTGTAACACCAGAATAGATGTGTACTTTATTACAGAAGGAATCCAATTTAACACAATATGGGAATTTGTCTTGCTGGATAGCCGAAGGAACTGCAGAAGGAAGTCTTATGATTGCCTACAATCATAAGACTTCCTTATGATTACCTACAGTAAGCAGCACAACAAGGATGTGAAAACCAATGCTCCAGTCAGACTATCCATTGATTTTCTGAGCCGCTTCTCCTCACTAGGGTCGCGGGCGTGCTGGAGCCTACACCAGCTATCATTGGGCAGGAGGCGGGGTACACCCTGAACTGGTTGCCAGTCAATCGCAGGGCACATACAAACAAACAACCATTCGCACTCACATTCACACCTACGGGCAATTTACAGTTGTCAATTAACCTACCATGCATGTTTTTGGGATGTGGGAGGAAACCGGAGTGCCCGGAGAAAGCCCACACAGGCACGGGGAAAACATGCAAACTCCACACAGGCGGGGTCGGGGATTGAACCCCGGTTCTCAGAACTGTGAGGCAGACGCTCTAACCAGTCGTCTACCGTGCCGTCCAGTCAGACTAATTTCATAAAAGTACCTGTCAGAGATGTTAGGAGTTGTTATTCAATCTATTATGTACCTTAACTCTGCTCAAGTTGTTTAACGTCACTATGTTACTTGATACACAGGTAGGCCACGTTTGTGTCACATTTTGTTGACCTTATCACTTTATGATTCTTTTTTAGGATGTGCTCCTATCAGTTACATTTCTGCATTCTGGCACACTTCGCTGCAAGTGTATCTAAAAAAACCTCAACTATTGTCCTCCATCTCTTCTCTACTAGGTAAGATACCACCTACATCCAAACACATGCTGAGACCGGTGTTCCTATGTTCAGAGGTATTCATCAGTAATGTCAAGTCAAGTCAAATCAAGTAATAATTCCTTTGGCCTTTTCTCTAATCTCGGCGGATTAGCTGTGGAGTGGCAGGGGCTGCCCCCCTCTTCTCTGTGGTCTTCCTGTCAGTCGGGGCGAAATTTTGTTTGGTTTCTAAAAATGCTTTGAAAAGTTGCCTCATGCCACGTTTAACCCACCTTTAATATAGATTATTCCTGACCAAGCTTTACGAAAGGAAAGAAGATACATTACCCATAATCCTTTAGGGCAGCAACATTTAAAGTAACAGGCCACCGACGAAGTTGACCAACTGTGTCATGATCTGTGTATTTGTTGACTTTGTTTTAGTTTTGATCGATTAGTTTGTCTCATATTTTGTCACGTTTTCCTGTTAGTTTCATGTTTTTCTGCTCGTTTGGTTTTTGTCTCCAACCTGTTCTCATCGGTCTTCGAACTTGTGCCATCCAATCAGCTCCCTCCAGCCACTCGTATGTTGTCCAGGTGTTCCTCGTTGTCTCATCAATATGCTTGTATTTAGATCCCTGGTTCCTTTCAGTCCTTGTCGAATTATTATTGTCTGTTGCTGTATGTCTCGTTTCTCTCATCACATTTTTACCCCTGGTGTTTCTTTGTTACTTTAACCCTTGTTTTTTAGATGTTAGTTAATTTGGTATTTAGTTTTTTCTGTGAGCCTTGTTTGTCACTTTTGTGTTTTTGGTAATAAACTATTTTTTTAGATTAATCCTGCCTTGCCTGTCTGCTTTGCTGCTTTGGGTTCCAACCTGTTGCAAACCATATTAAACTCTACACAAAGAAGCTTGAGAGTTTCACACTATGTCAGCAATACTCACTGTTGCGCAGTGACATCGGACAGGAGAAGTGGAGTTGAATTCATTTTAACAATGCAATCTTTTCCTCTGTTGATGCACCGATTCATCTCTCCTTGATCTGATGTTTTCCACAAAGGTTAAGGGAAGGTTGTATAGAGGTTAGGAGATATGACTTTCCAAGTGGCCCAATTAGTTTGCTCATGCTGAAACTGCAAATTATGGATTTACTACACCACTACTGCAACCCACACATTATTACGTGCAGTGGTGTTGTGATTTTCAAACCAAAATTCCCTCTCATCTTTTAACAATATTTTCAGATTGTACCATCAGCATGTCATCCAAGCTGCCATTCCAACTCAGTAGACCTGAATTGTGTATTCTATTCGACGTTGTGTTAAACATAAATAAAAATAGAATACAATGATTTACAAATCATGTTCAACATATATTTAATTGAATACACTACAAAGACAAGTTATTTAATGTTCAAACTGATAAACCTTATTGTTTTTAGCAAATATTCATTAACTTAGAATTTTATGGCTGTAACACGTTCCAAAAAAGCTGGGACAGGTGGCAAAAAAGACTGAGAAAGTTGAGGAATGCTCATCAAACACCTGTTTGGAACATCCCACAGGTGAACAGGCTAATTGGGAACAGGTGGGTGCCATGATTGGGTATAAAAGGAGATTCCCTGAATTGCTCAGTCATTCACCAGCAAAGATGGGGCGACGTTCACCTCTTTGTGAACAAGTGCGTGAGAAAATAGTCGAACAGTTTAAGGACAATGTTCCTCAACGTACAATTGCAAGGAATTTAGGGATTTCATCATCTACAGTTCATAATATCATCAAAAGGTTCAGAGAATCTCGAGAAATCACTGCATGTAAGCGGCAAGGCCGAAAACCAACATTGAATGCCCGTGACGAGGGTCACCACTTAGTGATAAATAGCCCAACACTTTAAGAACAACAATTCTCAATGTACAATTGCTAGGAATTTAGAGATTTCATCATCTACAGTCCATAATATCATCAAAAGAATCCGAGAATCTAGACAAATCTCTGCACGTAAGCGGCAAGGCCGAAAACCAACATTGAATGCCCGTGACCTTCGATCCCTCAGGCACCACTGCATCAAAAACCATTTATCAACGACATCCAGAAACGCCGCCGGCTTCTCTGGGCCCGAGCTCATCTAAGATGGACTGATGCAAAGTGGAAAAGTGTTCTGTGGTTCGACGAGTCCACGTTTCAAATTGTTTTTGGAAATTGTGGATGTCGTGTCCTCCAGGCCAAAGAGGAAAAGAACCATTCGGACTGTTATGGACACAAAGTTCAAAAGCCAGCATCTGTGATGGTATGGGGCTGTGTTAGTGCCAATGGTATAGGTAAGTTACACATCTGTGAAGGCACCATTAATGCTGAAAGTTAGATACAGGTCTTGGAGAAACATATGCTGCCATCCAAGCAACGTCTTTTTCATGGACGCCCCTGCTTATTTCAGCAAGACAATGCCAAACCACATTCTGCACGTTTTACAACAGCGTGGCTTCATAGTAAAAGAGTGCAGGTACTAGACTGGCCTGCCTGCAGTCCAGACCTGTTGCTCTTGAAAATGTGTGGCGCATTATGAAGGAGACCCCGGACTGTTGAACAGCTGAAGCTGTACATCAAGCAAGAATGGGAAAGAATTCCACCTACAAAGCTTGAACGATTAGTGTCCTCAGTTCTCAAACGTTTATTGAATGTTGTTAAAAGAAAAAGTCATGTAACTCAGTGGTAAACATGACCCTGTCCCAGCTTTTTTGGAACGTGTTGCAGCCATACCATTCTAAGTTAATGATTATGTGCTAAAAACAATAAAGTTGATCAGTTTGAACATTAAATATCTTGTGTTTGTAGTGTATTCAATTAAATATAGGTTGAACATGATTTGCAAATCATTGTATTCTGGTTTTATTTATGTTTAACACAACGTCCCAACTTCATTAGAATTGGGGTTGTACATAATTACAAACAAAAACACAACCTCTTATGTCTGTGAGGGAGCCTTTTACAACTGAATGGAATACAATATTAATGAGGGATTTCCACCCAAAGACTCTTGTTGATGGACAGCCATCTTAACAAGTGTCATTTTGCATTCCAAAAGAATGATACCTTTTGGGGTTTGGGCCGTGCGTTCAAGTTGGTGAGAATAAATACATGGGTTTCCACACCAAATGAAACAGCCTAGTGCTGTCCTACCTAGTCTTGTGGCATGAACTGATGAAAGCCTGCTTTGCTGAAAGGCAAAACATCTTTTAAGACAACCCGAACAGTCCAGTTGTGAGCAATTCAATACCCTGAGAATGACCTGGATGAATGAGAATATTAACAGGCAAATTTTGTGTCAAGTTTATTTGTATAGCCTTTAATTTAAAAAAGAGTCTCAAAGGGCTTCACAGGCCCGCAGTTGACAAAGATTGACAACATCCCCTGATCTAAAAAAAAATATAAAATCCCTATTGGACAAGGAAAAACTCAAACCCCATTTGGAGAGAAAAAACAAACTGGGAAAAGGGACCACAGATTGATTGATTGATTGATTGATTGATTGATTGATTTTGGTTGTTGCACAGTATTAGCAAACAATTTAAAAAAAAACACACATATGGAGGGATCCCCCTTTCTGGATGACCAGGCTGCAGTGGGTGTCGAGTGGGCAACATTTATCACATAATACGGTGGTGTACAATGTTAATTAAGGTGGCAAGAGTCCATTTAAAGAGATGAAGCGCCGCAGGTAGATGCCTTGAGGAAAGTGATTCTGCTTCAGGACCTTGCCCGGTCAGTCAGCAGCACCTCCAGGGAAGTGGTCCATCTCAGATTTCATCCCCAGTTGGTCGGTGCAGCATCCATAGAGCAACCGCCGCAGATTCAGTCATCGTCACCTAGCTCCTTCTCTGAGCAGGTGAGGGAGGAGTGAGAATTGGCAGTAAAACAGGTCTACATGTACTTTAACTAAATGCCAAAGTGTAAAAATAAGTCTTAAGTTGAGATTTAAACATTTCTACTAAGGTAGCTGCTCTAATATCTGCGGGTAAGGCATTCCAGAGTACTGAAGCCAGAATAGAAAATGCTATAGAGCCTGTGAACTTCTTTCTGACTCTCGGAGTCACCAAAAGACCAGCGTGTTGAGAAGATAGGATTCGGGACGGAATATTCAGTACCATTAATTCAGCAAGAAAGGAGGGTGCGAAGCCATGTAATATTTTATGAGTAACTAGCAAAACCTTAAAGGTCCCATATTTTACCAAACCAACTTTTTGTAGTATTTTGGATGTTATAGTGGCTCTATGGTGGCTCAGTAAACATGTGAAATGTGAATTAAAATCGTCCACACAGTCCTGAGCTACAGATGTTTTTCTGCCGAGAGGCCTGAAATCAGGTCATTTGAATTTCTCGAGCTTATCTATGTCACTAGCAAAGATCTCCACCTACCTCTCTGCCCCAGGGCCAGCACTGTCAACAGGGTTGGGTCTTCTACACGGAGGCAACCAATCAGAGGAAAGCGGACGGTCTTACCCAAATATGGACAAAGTGGATACAAAACTGGGTCAAACAGAATTAACTGTCAGAGGGGCCTTTTCTGGACACTAATATGACAAAACCAAGGTGTGTTTTTAAATTTTTATTAAATTGACTCTTCCTCGGATACAAGCGGCCAAAATTAGTTTCCTAGTAGGGTTAGGGTTACCACATTGAGAGGAGCGAGATGAGGTGGCTGGGGCATCTGATTTGGATCCCTCCCGGACACCTCCCTGGTGAGGTGTTCCGGGCACGTCCCACCGGAAGGAGACCCCGGGGACGACCCAGGACACGCTGGAGAGACTACGTCTCTCGACTGGCCTGGCAACGCCTCGGGATCCCACCGGAAAAGCTGGATCAAGTGGCTGGTGGGAGGGAAGTCTCAGCCTCCCTGCTAAAGCTACTGCCCCCGCAACCCGACCTCGGATAAGCGGTAGAAAATAGATGGATGGATGGACTCTTTTATACTAAGTCCATGTTAGAGTGTCACTCTATAGAGGTCTAAATTGCCAAAATATGGGACCTTTAAAATTAAATCTCAAGTAGATCGGGAGCCAAAGCAAGTTGGCCAGTATCGGAGTAATATGTCAAATGTCTTGCTGCCGTGTTTTTCACTAACTGCACTTTTAATACGAGACATGAGAAGACCAGAAAGCAGCACTTTACACTTTACAGTAGTGGAGGTGAGACATAACAAATGCATAGATCTCTGCATCACTAGCTGATAGGATAGGCTGTATCTTCGCAATATTGCGAAGATAAATTAAAAAAAATAAATAAATAAATAAATAAAGCAACTTTGGCAATATTCTGAATGTGCATTTGAAAGGAGAGAGTTCAGACACATACAATGTGACGCAATTTAAGAGGTTGATAGATGTATTGGTCATACGATCACTCTTAAGGATATGTTGTGTAAAACATCTGCATTGTCCACCAACCAAACCACCAACTCAAACCAATGTTTTTGTTTCAATAATCATGTTGTTGCTGTGCCCACAAAGCATTCCATTCAATCGGTACAATAGGGTCCTAGTTTTCATATCAGATGAAAAAAAAAACATTTCCATTATGTGTCTGATTATGTTGTTACCACAGTCTGCTTTAACTCCTTTATTGTGGACTTAAATGATGTGTTTGAGCTTCTTTGAGCAGCCTCAAGGTGGTGCTTTATATCTGTTATCGCATTAATTAGAATCAACACATTGCAGGTGGCCTCCAATTAGCCAGTTAAGGACATCACTGTCAGAACATTGATATAAGTGTGGTGTTTTGATGCACTTCCATAAGCTCTGACTTCATGCTTATTCCTCACACTCAGATAGAACCAGCATTGGGCCTTTGAAAAGGTGCGGTCCCTCACATCCATGACTAGGGCACACAGTGTCCTCTGCTGTCCACTATGGAGCAGATGGTAGGTGCAGCATGACTCACACTGGCTTGTCATACTTACAGTGGCAGTTGTTAGGGAAAGGGAAAGACTTTGTAGCAGTTACCAGCTCTGGTCTCATCTTTTTTTTCCCCTTTGTGTTCCATCCATCCATTCATTTTCTTTACCACTTATCCTCACTAGCTGACTCTGGGCGAGAGGCGGGGTACAGCCTGAACTGGTCGCCAGCCAATCACAGGCCACATATCGTCAAACAACCATTCACACTCACATGCACACCTGCGGGCAATTTAGAGTCTTCAATCAACCTACCATGCATGTTTTTAAATGTGGGAGGAAACCAGAGTACCCGGAGAAAACCCACACAGGCAGGGGGAGAACATGCCAACTCCACGCAGGTGAACCTCAAATCCTCCTCCGAACTGTGAGGCAGATGTTGATATTGAACGTTGGCCGACTGGTTAGCAAGCAATATGGAAAATTCCTTTGTGTGATACCTGGCCACAATCCTGTGTTGACAGTCTTCTTTAAAATGGTCTATAAATCACACAAGGGCAAACATTAAACTGTACGGTACCTTTCAGGCATTACAGTTCTTCCTGTGTGGCGTTGTCATTTCTAACCATAAATTACACTTGCAAAACAGTACGTTAAATTAATTGAAAACTGTGCCTGTATTTGTGTGTGTGCAATTCATTGAGACTATAGTTCACTTTATTAACAAAAGTATGGAGACACGACACTAAATTTATTAATGGATTAATAGGTTTCATCAGTAAACACATTTACGGACGTTGAGTGCCCCAGAAGTCAAACAAACCTTGGAGTTCTAGCCATCATTGTGTGTGAAAACACCAAAACCTCTGACACTTCAACTCACCATGCACCATCCAGTTACAGACTTTGGAAAGTGATTTTAGTCATTTGTTTCTAAATACATTAAATAAGTATGTGCTGAAAACGTGCAAAGACTGAGAACAATTTAGTACTGTATTGTTGATATAGCGTTAAGCTCTTTTTCTACCGTATCAGTTGCCTGGAGTTTTGGGCTGTGGCCAAAACCAAGCCCAAGTTGGCACTTGATGAGTAACATCAATCACAAATTAATTTTACCAAGCAGATGCTAACATGAAACCAATCTGCTTACTTACTCTAACAAATGTAACTTCACTGTCCAGCAATTCATTTTTCTTTTTTTTTTTTTTTAATGCTCATTTTCTTGTTGTTTTCTTGTTGGAAGCATAACGACCGGCATTAAAATGACCCCCCCCCCCCCCCCCCAAAAAAAATAAATAAAAATAAATAAATAAATAACAATTAAAAAAAAAACTGTGAGCTCCAAATAGAAACACAAGCAACACTCATTAATTCCACCAATCTGCATATTTTTATGCTCTCTCTGGAATGCCCTAAAATGAGGCCAAAACTCCCTGCTCCGTCTAAGATGCCATATAACAGACAAGTAGGTAGCGTTGGCTAACAGCTGTTAGCCAGCTTGCTTGACAGCAAACAGCAGCATAATGGAAGATTCTAGTAGATGCCCGACAGCCAGGCGAGGGTCCGTGAAGGGGAGATGAATGTGAAATTATCATAAAGTGTTATGGGATTAGAGTTTTGCTTATTTTTAGGATGAATTATTTATACAGCCATATACCTTACTTTACAGTTAGGAGTGGGATATTTTAGGAACCCTGACTTCAACCCCATCAAGCACATTTGTATGATTTAGAATGGGGATTATGTCTTCCTAGAAGAGTGGAAGCTAATGTTGCAAAGGAGGACTCAGGGACCAACTCCATATTTGATGTAATGGCCAGGTGTCCAAATACTTTTGCCCATGTAGATTATCTACTACTTTGCCTGGATGTTATTTGCTCTTTTTTTCCCATTTTTATCGTGAAAGACTTTAGAATCAGACTTGTATGTGACAGTTTGCTGCCAGCTAATAACGGCTTTTATTTTGTACAAATCTGAGGCTCGGAGATGAGCATCAACAGACATGATGTTGTCAGTCGGATTTAATATTTAATTCCACGTAAGACTCTCATACCCCTCATTTTTGGGGGCTATAGAATTCATTATTATTCATCCAGAGACATTGGTCACCATTGTTTTCATATACATTCCTTGTGGATGTGATCAGGACACACGGTTTGCTGAGGTGTCTGACTTTCAGACTAAAATAGGGGGGTGGGGGGGGGGGGGGGAAGTGATTGCTGACACTCCTGTATCAGAGAGTTGTTCACAATTGATAAATCCATCCAAAATTAGATCTCACTGCACATGTATCCACAGACAGACATGGAGAAAAAAATAATAGAGAGCATTAGCGTGATGGATTGATGGCTGGATCATATCCCAAGATTTGCTCGTTACTGTTTTATTAAGTAGAGATTAAAATGCAGCACATACACCATCTATCCCTCCTCTCAATCATCAAAGTGCTTGAATATGAAATACACAATACTGCCAAGCAGTTTAAAATGCATTTCAGTCGAAAGTCTAGCTGCTTATTTTCAAACCGCAGAAAGAGAAGAAATCAGTATATATTGATCTTGCCGCATCCACGGGAGGTTATGAACTAGAGCGGACAATTTCCACAGCTAGAGCTCTCACCTCTCTGTTGCATCTCATATGGTTTCTCAGTATGCTGCACACATGCCTTTTAGGTTTGTAAATATCTCTGTGGCATGCCCAACATATACTGTACACGTGCCTCACTCTTTTGTTGATGCACACCTTATTGCCTTATTTATGATTCACCCACAATCCTTCCAATCAACCAGCACTTGCTTCATTTTTTTTATCCACTAAAAGCAAATGAATAATTTCAAGAGGTCCCGATGCAGATGGTCAAAGGGGTTTATCTGATTAGTCTTTCAATGTACTGTGGTAAAACTACATGGCAGCCAACCATCCCATGGGTGTAGAGAAAGCACTCCACTTCCAGGCTTTCAAACTAAACAAGTACGGGTATGCGTCAAACAAAATGTGCTTAAAGTTCCCTTCCCTTTTCTTCAAAGACCACATCAGTGCAAATGGTCTTGAGTGTATTGACCTGCAGCTATAACCTTAAACATAATCCTCTGTCGACTTTAGTGGGTTTACCTCAGAGATATAGTCAAGCCTATAAAGCAAGAGGATCAATAATAGATTGCTTACAGTACGGAGCAATGGGAATGTTTTATGCCCAATAAGTGATCATTAAAATAACCTTCTCTAGAGTTTAAGTCCAAAGTGGCCACTTTAGAATTGTAAGGTTAACTCTCTATAAAAGCAGTTCACAACAGCATCATTTGCATGTGGTACAACAATATGCAGTATATACAGGAAGCGAAATTTAGGACTAGGAAAAAAATTAATGCCACTTAGAACAAACTCAAGGGCGCTCTGTCACTCAATGATGTTAGGAGTGGGCAATATGGACCCAATATTATATCACAATATTTCAAATTTATGAGACAATTTGCAATATCTTTCTGATATACTGTACTATTTGAAATGTTGTTCTCATATCAATTATGCTAAAATGCTGGACGATACTTAGATTATAGCAACAACAGATTTGTTTTGTTTTTGTTTCTTTGAAGAGCAGCGCCGTGCATTTGAACAGTGAATTTAGGGATAATATGCCATTTTTAAGGATCTGTTCAGTGCTTTCGGACAGTTGCTGTTTGTCTTTATTTATATATATATTAAAAAAAAAGTCAAGTAAGATTAAATGGAAAATAATTTGGAATATAATTATAATAATATAATTTACCTTTTCTTATTTTCATCTATTTGGCTAGAATATTGTGAGCAAGAGCCCCCACAATTCATGCACCTTTAGCCTGTAGTATAGAAAAGGTTGCTTTTATGTATTGAATCTATATTGATCCAAATGCAAGAAAATGTTGAGTAATTTAAATTGTTCATGTGAAGGCTGTATTTGGAAATACACTGTAGAATAGCAGTAACTTCTATGTCACATTCCTAATAATCTACAAATCCCAATTCCAATGAAGTTTGGATATCGTGTAAAATGTGAATAAAAACACAATAAAATGATTTGCAAATCCTTTTCAACCTATGTTCAATTGAATACAGTACAAAGACAAGATATTTAAAGTGCAACCAAACAGAACAAAAAAATGTCTTGTTCACAAGCCACTGACACTGAATGAATGGATAAAAAAATGTGAAGTTTGTGAAATCAGGCTTCAAAATGGTCAAGACTTGAGATATTCTTTCGACTTCCACATGCTATGGGTGTGTCGCTAAATGCTCTCAAAATCCTGCCTCCCGGAACTTTCAACTGTCAATCAAAGACATGCCTCCTCTACGGCTCCTCCTAAGCAGGGAGAGAAGAATTCTCTGTGATTGCAAACGCTCTCATGGGCCACCGAGAAACATTCTGGGGCGCCCATCGCTTTGTCTCTGTTGATATTCGGTGGGCCGTTAATCAAGGCGTAAAGGGTCATCAGCCGCGACACGTCGTGAGGAGGAGGAGGGGGAGAATGGGGGGAAAATTCATCGAGGCAGGGAGACTGTGCTGCATGCACTGCTGTGGTCACCAAGGTTCCGCCTTTTGTGGCCACAGCTGGATGTCCCCCCCCCCCCCCCATTAGCACTTTAATGTTCAAACTGATTAACGTTATTGTTTTGTTTTGTTTTTTGCAAATATTCTCTCATTTTTTTATTTGATGCCTCCAACACGTTCCAAAAAAAGCTGGGACAGGGGGCACAAAAGAAAAAAAAAGTTTAGAACATTGCACTGGTGAACAGGTTCGTTGGAAACAGGTGAGTGTTATGATTAGGTATAAAAGGAGCATCCCCGAAAGGCTCAGCTGATCACAAGCAAGGATGGGGTGAGGGTCACCACTTAGTGATAAATAATATCTCAACATACATACATACAATAATTCTCAACATACAATTGCTAGGAATTTTGAGATTTCATCATCTACGGTCCATAATATCATCAAAAGAATCCGAGAATCTAGACAAATCTTTGCATGTAAGCGGCAAGGCCAAAAACCAACATAGAATGCCCATGACCTTCAATCCCTTAGGTGGCACTGCATTAAAAACCGGCATCATTGTGGAAAGGATATTGCCACAAGGGCTCAGGAACACTTCAGAAAAAAACATTTTCAGTTAACACAGTTCAATAGGCTCCAGTGCCCCGTGACCCTAACCAGGATAAGTGGTATTGAGAATGGATGGATGGATGGAACACAGTTCATCGCTACATCTACAATTGCAAGTTAAAACTCTACCATGCAAAGCAAATGCCATATATCAACACCATCCAGAAACATCACCGGCTTCTCTGGGCCTGAGCTCATCTGAGATGGACTAACTTGAAGTGGAAAAGTGTGCTGTGATCTGATCAGTCTAATGTGCATTTCAAATTTTGGGGGAAATTATGGAGGTTGTGGCCTCCGGGCAAAAGAGGAAAAGGACCATCTGGATTGTTATCAGTGCAAAGTTCAAAAGCCAGGATCTGTGATGATATAGCATGTGTTCGTACTCATTCCATTGGGAACTTGCACATCCGTGAAGGCACCTTTCATGCTGAAAGGTACATACAGGTTTTGGAGCAACATATCCTGCCATCCAAGCAATGTCTTTTTTTAGGGACACCCCTGCTTATTTCAGCAAGGCAATGCTAAGCCACATTTTGCACATCTTACAACAGCGTGCCTTTGTAGTAAATGAGTGCGAGTACTAGACTGGCTTTGGCAGCTGTCCAGACCTGACTCCCATTGAAAATTTAAGCAGCACAAAATATCACAATGGAGATTGTTGAGCAACTGAAGTTGCACATCATGTGAGAATGGTAAAGAATTACACCTACAAAGCTTTAACAATTACTGTCATCAGTTCCCAACTGTTTATTGAGTGTTGTTTAAAAAAAAAAAAAAAAAAATTTAAAGGAGAGGTGATGGGCACAGTGGTTAACATGCCTCTGTCCCTTGTTTTTGGGAACATAATGCAGGCATCAATATGTTCCCATATATTGAGTGAATATATATATATTGAGTGAATATATATAATGAGTGAATATTTGCACTAACAACAAAAATACAATAAAGATGACCAGTTTGAACAGTAAATATCTTCTTTGTAGTGTATTCGATTGAATATAGGCTAAAACAAAAGATTTGTAAATAATTATATTCTGTTTTTATTTACATTTTACACAACATCCCAACTTCATTGGAATTGGGGTTTGTAAATGAGTGTGTAGTATTACGTTGTATTAAATAAGATGCATAAAAACAACCTGACATGCCTATCAAATTGTAAGTCTGTTATGTAATTTTAGGTCAATGCCTGCTCAGACAGCGTGATGTAACACATCTACAGTATATTCTTTAACGCTCAAAAGGGTTCTTTTCCTTGCCTCTGGCACTGCAGTCAAACTTGTTTGGCACTGACTCATCCACTTAATATGCATGTATTTCCACCTACTGGTGAAAAGTTGATACTGCACGTCACTCTGGGCACTTAAGTGTCATCAGTTTGTGCTATGTGAATTACTGCAGCAAAACCGAACTGACATAGGAAATGCGTATAAAAATGCAACATATTTTTAGAACTGAGCATATCACCGGCTGCCTCTGGTGCTTATAGCTGTTATTAAAAAAACAATTAAAAAAACAGGCTGGTTGAGGCCTCCACTGATTTGTGCCTCTGATCTCAGATGCTGTTGCACGTAATTTGTCTTGCGCATCCTTTGTGCAGCAAATTTCCCCTCATACTAAAGCAAATTGTTTAAGCCATTCATGCCTTCTACATTATGGCATACATGTCATCGAAGCTTGCTTTGCTGCTCACTTGAGATTAAACTAAATCATGCCTCCTTCCCTTGTGTGTTGATGCAGTGTTACTTCGGTTTGCAGCTGTAGCTGTTGAATAATGCGCTCATCAGATTTCAGCAACAATATCTTCAATGTGTGCTTGAGATGCACATCAAAAGTGGCAACAGATGTTTCTTCTATGCCGAAGATATCCTTATCCTTGTGTCAATATAGATATGCAATATTTGTTGGGGTGATCAAACAGTCTTTGCTCACAAAGACAATGTCAGTAAGGAAAACAAAAGAAATCAATGTGGGGGATTGAAGTGGTTGCCTTATTTCCTTTGGAGAGCAGTGTATTGCTGATTGAATGTTCAGAGCCATTCAGGACCAAGATTGCCTCTTCTCTTTATAGGCAGCCTCAACTTGGATTGACTCTCCATCTGATGCTGGTAAAAAGAGCTGAATTCTCAACAGTCTGGATTTCATTCCGGAGATCCATGTTCCTACGGTCAGGCAGACCTTGCTTAGTCCAAATGCAGGATTCCATCCAATTCCAAATTAAAGTTTTGAGAGGTGCCCACAATAGCAGAAGGCTACACGGTGGATAATGTGATTTTCCATTGTTTGCATTCTCGAGCAATTGTCTTGTGCCCACTGTGTTCTCATTTGACATGAAAAGATGTGCATGGTGGTTACATCTGCAAAATGTTTCCCCATGCATTCACAATTCCCTTCTGTAATCTCCTGCAATGAAGCTCCTGGGCTTGGCTGTACAGCATGGCTGGCTGTGTGAGTTATGGCATGCCAGCTCTTCAGGAGGGTTTTGACGAACAAGTGGAAGTCGAGATTTTCACATAGAACATTCCAAATAGTTAATCTATTATCATTGTGGTGAATTAGGAAAACCATTCAAATGGATCAGATATGCTGCAATATAGGGCAGACAGCATTGATCCCTGGGGGCTTGAACAAGGAAGCTTGGATTAATTTCTCTCTTTCCCGAAGGCCTTTTTTTTCTCCCCGTCTTTCTTGCACTTTGCATGTTTACGTTCTAAGTTATGTGGAAAGACATATATCACAGTCAGTGGAGCATTGTGATGAAAGCTTTACGAGGGAGTTTCAACCATGACTATGGCCAGCATCCAATTGCAAAGCCATTAGTTTTCTCCTGCTTATAAATGAAAATTCTCCCCAGCTATTTTGCTTCATGGGTCTCAGTATAGCCATAACCTTCCCTGTTAGCGGTGTCAGCTGAATTGGCCGAAACTATCCATTTAGCGCACTGTTGGGAATTAGTGCTGTCCAAAAGCCTGCAGAGAAACGGACCAGGCCTTTATCTTTCTGCGTTGTCCCTGGGGATAGATTCCGTATTAAAATTGTATTTGTTCCATCCCCAATTTTCAGTTTGCTTCTCACATCTAACAATAATGAGCAAATAATTTACCATGTTGCTACCAGGTGGCAGAAAATTACAGGAGAAAAATTTGTTTAAAACAGTGACCAAGTAATTTGTTTAAAAAAAAGGGTGCGGGAAAAGTCAGATAGTGGTGATGTGGTTCGCAAGATGGGAGTCGAAAAGGGATTGAGTCAACAGTTTACTCTCCACACCACAAAATAAACAAACAGTTAACAGCAGCAATAGACCGCATCTTGATCACTAAGTCATCTTCTTCTGCTACTGCAAGTTTTTTTTTTAAATAAGCAAAATAAAAGCAAATACAAATACAGTATATAAAATAAATACATATACAACCAAACAGTACAGTGATATAATTTAATTATTACATAATACACTACATTAGATCATAGCATATGATGATTCAAAGGTTCAGGCTAAGTAGGCTAAGGGATCATGTACATTGTACAGTATCCCTTGGAATGAATGAGGAGAAAGTACTGTAGTGTGTGTTGTGTTTCAGAATAAGGGCATATAAAGGAAGTGTTATGTTAACTGTGTGAAAGTTACTAACTAGCTAGGAGTCAGACTTAACTTCTTCTTTACTCATTAGACTATTGTTATATTTACACTATTATTATTACTGTATTTACCATTTGGGTGGTTCACTTACCAATCTGAATTTGCTTATTCTTTCTTAGAAATCCACACAAACATACACTAAACATACTCTTGCTAAAGAACCACATTAACAAATTCTTGATTGAATGATGAGGGATGAATCTCCATTGAGACATTTTGGATAATAGATTCCGATTGGTTACGTGCTTTTAATGCTCGGGGTAGAATAAATAGGGATGAAAGAAAAAATTAAGATTAGCTGTCCTTTCGTTTCTGGTAAATGTAGAAGGGAAAACTTTTTTTGTCAAATGTAAACACTCACAATTCTTACCTTTCATTCTTACATTTCTAAACACACCCTCCACTACTTGTTGAAATGGATTCATTTTCATGCATTGTAAATAACAGCGACAGCTCTCAGTGAACGTTTGAACAAAATCCATTCTGGGATGCCGAACAACCTCCTATTTGTTGGAAGACTAAAATGTTCTCGTTGGAAATAATGTAAATGTAAATATCCCTATGCAGAGTCAAACTGTTGCCCCTATGAAACCTTCATAACCAGGATTTTTTTTTTTCGGTAAAATTTTAACAGTCCTAGCTGTTCCACAAGTGTAAAAAGAAGTTAAAATACTCTATAATGAGGCTCATGTAGAACCAATTGCGTGGACATCATGCATTATATATTTAACATTCTTAACAGTCATAAAAGTGTAAGAAGTCAACCATTGTATAATCCATCCATCCATTTTGTATACCGCTTGTTTGCATTTGGCCAAGCCCAATTGACATCGAGTCAGAGTCAGGACACAGCATGGACTAGTTGCCAGCCAATCGATGGCAAATATAGACAAACAACCATTCACACTCACATTCACAATTATGGACAAATTAGAGTTACCCTGTTTTTCCAATAGGAGAAGAAGACTGAGTACCCAGAGAAAACTCCACAATGAGAGCTGAGGTTCGAGCCCAGAACCTCTCGATTGTGAGTTAGATGTGCTAACCATTAGGCCACTGTGCTCCCACTGTGCTGTATGATTAAAGAATTGTTTCCTCACTGTTACTGATGGTGAAGTTTACTCACCATTTACTCACAAAATGGGAGATTGAGTTTTACCGCGTTCTTATATTTTTCTTTTGTCAACTTATCCATATTGTACTGAACAGGAGAGAGATGCTTGGACCGCTTCAATCGCTACCCTGCAATGACGGTGCAATAAGTTCCATTTCTGGTTCTATGATCAAAATTACACTTTTCCTATTTCCATCAATAATGTATGTGGTGTGATGGCGTCACATAAGCCCCACCAAAAACAATATACCCTTTTAGTACGATTTTAGGGGCATTCAACTTTAGAGGTTCTACTGTACACGTGTCTTTAACACAATTAAGGATGAAGTTCAACAATGGTCTTCCTTTCATTATCCTATCTGCATTCGAACTCTGGTCCTCTGCTGCTCAACATTCATGACCACTCTGCCATTAATAATTTTGAATTTCATTGCCATGTATAAGGTCAGAAAGGATGTACAGAAAGCCTATCAATTAGGGAGACTGTCAGCTATCCGGAGTTCTTAAGCTCCACATGCAAGTCTAGCTTCCTCTGAGACTCTTTTTCTTTTATATGTACACATGCAAAACAACCACAATAGTACAGCACAGAATTGCTTAAATGTATAGTGTTTACATTTTACATTTGGTTCACACCTAGTTATGTGTACTTATTTAAATCATCATTTAAACATTTACTTTTCATTATACCTTGTTTCCAATTATACTTGCCAAGTTAATAGCACTGAAACTCATTTATTAAATAATGACTTCAGTGACAACACTGCGCACGGGCATTCGGCTAACCTTCACTCTCACTAACAGCCTTTAATCAACGGAAGCACAAAGATTTGGAAAACAGAAATGGCTAGAACATGTCCTAATACTCACCATGAGGCACTGAGGCACGAGTAAGAAATTTGTGCAACTGAACCTGACAGAGAGAAAATACGTAGGCCTATAGTATTTGAAGCAAACAATATAGCATTTAAATTATCGTTTGTAGCAGGAGGATGAGCCAATAGAGCCATAAAACTATTTTTATGTGGACATAAGATATGATTACAACACTTAAATATATGCATAGTTAAACAACAGATTAGATAGAAAGGATGCTGTTAAACCAAATAATACATCATAAGCAAATATTGGTACCTGCATGGTGGTCAGCGGCATGTTTACAGATGTCTTCCAAGTTTGAACATAGCTCGTTAGCTCATCAAATCTTGGAACACTGCCAGTGTTACATTTGTCCATACAATTTGCGACCCACATAAAGGACAGAAAGATGCTGAGAAGATTAAGACCGGGACCTGTCAAGAGTAGACTGTTCTTCTATTTTTTTTTTCCATTAAGAGATTAGGACATGTCATGTTTCTACATGGAATGGCACCTACTGACAAACGAGAAGGGCACTTACGGTGACATATGAGTTGACTCAGTCTACAACCACATAAAACAACCACAAACACACATTTATAATTGGCATTTTCAGTGAAGTTGCCTCCCATATTACTTCCATATTCTATATTAGGTTGAAGACTCTAAATTGGCCATAGGTGTGAAAGTGAGTGTGAATTGTTGTTTGTTTATATGTACAGTGGATGCCCACTATTCGCGGGGGATAGGGACCAGGCCCAACCACAAATAACGAAAATCCATGGATAATTGGCACCCATTATAATTGCATTGGAGGAAAAAAAACATTTTTTTAAACCCCGCAAAAAATGGTCCCGTCACCCGCCGCCCACCCACCCACCCAAAAAAAACAAAAAACTGAATAGAAACGTTAGCATCGATGAAAGCCGTTAACTTGGAATTGCAGTCCCTTTGTTTTCCTTACTACAAGGCAATGTGCCATTCACACAATAGTGAAGCTTGCTGTTTATTTATTTAATTAGCATTAAAACACATGTTTAAGTTTGAAAAAGTAAAGTGTGTTTCATTTATAGAACACCACTTGTGTTTAAAGTTCAATTTCCTCAATATGTAGAACATTAATGAGTTCACTTTGCCAGCAATTATTTTTGAAAACATTTTTGTTAAATTTTTCAAATGTAAGACAGTGCAAGGCAGCATTGGATGAATATCTTCAAAGTCAGTTTAGATAGCTTTCTAATCAATTCTCAGTCGACCCACATGAGCATTAACGTGGCAGGGGAGGCCGACCCAGACATCTGTCTCGATGAATTTTGCATAAAGAAACCATCTTTGTGGGAACACCCTCTTTCAAATAGTGTATGAAACATTTATAATAATCAGTGGAAGGAAGCCTAGCAGCAATAATGGAGTTGAAGGGGCACACTTGCGGTCCAGCTTAAGGGCAAACGTGATGGGGAACCTGCTGCTGTGTCAACCAACCAGACTGCATATTTTTTGTATATTCCTGAGGTTTCATTAATACGACTTTAGCTTGAGTCCATTCCTTGCTTTGTATTTTTACTCAAACCATTCAAATTAACAGATCAGATTTAATGGAAAAGATAGCTCATTCTCTCTACTTCTTCCCTGTTCTCTTGTCATGCTTTTAAGTTACATAAAACATTTACCACAGATAGGGATAAACTATTTTTTAACCTTTCTGTGCTCAGTGGAGCGACGCCAGCTCTTTCCAATGAAACTGCAATGCGATAGTGTCTTTCTATTGTCACTACAATCTTGTTATTGCTCTCAATGACAAGTCATCGCTCCAGTCACCTGGAGTTTAACCCATGGATTACTTTTGGCTGCCATGTACGTGGACAGACTGTTTGAGGGTATATATCTGCTCTGTCACAGCCAATGTTAATGTTAAGTAATCACCGTTTTCTCAAAGTGAGCAGTGTGCTTCCAAGTTGTGAAAAGTACCTCTTTATTTAGTCTGCGATAGTAAGGCTGCAAAGGTTTTATATAAAATACATATATTCCAATCTCTAATTTGGTTAAGCAAGATACCCGATGATAATAATCACAGTCAATGTTTATTGTGTCATGAACGGAACACACACCCATGACAGTACTCCCCCCCACCCTTAATGGCCGGCCCCAGACGGCCCCAGAGCCCCAGGATGCGCAACTGGAGGTCCCGAATGAGTGAGTCATCAACGAGAAACCCAGACAGCACCCACGAACGTTCCTCAGGCCCGTAGCCTTCCCAGTCCACCAGATATTGAAACCCCCTCCGACAAGACGACAACAGCCGCCTCACCGTGAAGACAGGGCCCCCGTCCACGAAACGGGGGGGAGGAGGGGAGCTGGAAGGCGGGACCAGAGGGGACTCCCGGCCGGGCTTGAACAGGCTGACGTGAAATGCAGGGTGGACCCCATCGACCTTGGGAGCCTAAGCTTCATGGTAACAGGGTTGATGACCTTCGTGATGGGGACGGGTCCACCGAACCTGGGAGTGAGCTTCCGGGACTCCACCCAGAGTGGAAATGCTTGGTAGGACCGTCCTTGGCGTAGCAGCATTTTGCGGACTCGCTCCCAGGTCCTCCTGCAGCGTCTCACCAAGGTCAATGCTGATGGAACCGTGGATTCTGGGGTTATGGCAGGAAACAGAGATAGTTGGTAACCATGCACAATGTGAAAAGGCGATAGACCAGTGGATACAGAGAGGAGAGAATTGTGAGAGAACTTGACCCAAACCAGCTTCTGAGTCCAGGATTGTGGCTCCAGTGACGCGAGACATCGGAGCCCAGTCTCCAGGTCCTGGTTCAGCCTCTCAGTTTGTCCGTTGGTTTCAGGATGAAACCCAGAAGACAGACTGACGGTAGCACCTATTAATTTGAAAAACTCCTTCCAAAATCGTGAAACAAATTGGGGGCCCCTATCCGATACCACAATCTTTGGAAAACCATGAAACTTGAATACCTGGTTTATCATCAACTCGGTAGTTTCTTTAGCTGAGGGGAGTTTCGGCAGTGCAATGAAGTGTGCCATCTTAGAGAACCTGTCAACTGGGAGAATGCTGGTATTTCCTTTAGAGGCCGGTAATCCTGTCACAAAGTCTACGGAAATGTCTGACCAAGGACGTTGTGGTATTGGCAAGGGTCGCAATTCCCCAGAAGGACGTTGACGAGAGGTCTTGTTAGCAGCACATACCTGGCAAGCATTGACGTAATGGATTGAGTTTTGGCAATGCCTGGGTGACATACAGTCCTGTTAGTGTGAGCCCAGTGGATAACGCTTCCCCTTAAGGTCAGGACCACATAAAGCCTGTTTTCAGGGCAATCTTGAGGACTGGGGTTCAAATCCGGCCCCGCCTGTGTGGAGTTTGCGTATTCTCCCCTTGCCTGCATAGGTTTTGTCCGGGTACTCCGGTTTCCTCCCACATCCCAAAAACATGCAGGGTAGGTTAATTGAAGACTCTAAATTGCCCGTAGGTGTGAATGTGAATGCGAATGGTTGTTTGTTTATATGTGCCCTGCGATTGGCTGACGACCAGTTCAGCGTGTACCCCGCCTCTCGCCCGAAGATAGCTGGGATAGGCTCCAGCAAGCCCCCGACCCTAGTGAGGATAAGCAGAACGGAAGATGAATGAATGAATGAATGAATGAAAAATATATTTATATTCCATTATTTAGTTATTTGACATAACTTCACATAACACAAGATGATTTGTACTGACTGCGTGAGGCTATGCCGCTCTGCCTGCATGGAGTTCCATCCATCCATCCATTTTCCGAACCGCTTATCCTATACATAGGCCTGCTAGAGGTCAAATTGTGTTTTGAGGAGCAAAACAAAAAACTATTTCTCATGATCACCCATGATTGTTGTTGACATACCCAGACAAAACCTTTGTCCCCAACCCAGCCCCCCCCCCCCCCCCCCCCACCCCCCCCAGTAAAATTGGTCTTGAACTGCCACTGTCATACATGCTGTGGCCAGAAGTTTTTCTGTGTCTCAAAATTCAGGGTCCAAGAACACAGGGGTGGCAGTCGCGAGTGTGTAAGCTTAGGAACCGGATCATGGTGCTGAGTGGGAAAGAAGGCAACTATTTATTGGAGTGATGCAATTCTGCTTTCTGATTACTGTCGAGGTGACCTTGAGCAAGCCCCCGCTGACCCCCCACTCCTGTTCCCCCAGCCCCTTAGCTCAAGAGGTGCAGCACTGTTTGCACACCCCTTCACTCTGATATCTCTCCTTGCATGCCTGCAATGTGTAATATGGTTCTCTGTGTGGTGTGCAACACAGGATTTAGAGTAATGGGTCCCATATTGTGGGTATTTAGACCTCCAGAGAATGACTCTTTAACATGGACTTCGTATAAAAGTATCAATGTCGTTAAAAAAAAAAAAAAAAAAATGCCTTGGTTTTGTTATATGAGTGTCCAGAAAAGGCCCCTCTGACAGCTACTTCTGTTTGACCCAGCTTTGTTTCCGCTTTGTCTATAGTTGGCTAAGACTGACCCCTTTCAGAGTGTGATGAGGTTGAATTGGTTGCCTCCGAGTGTGATGAGGTAGATTGGTTACATCCGTATAGAATACCCACTTGTAAGAGCACACGTGTTTGTTATGTTGACAGCGCTGGCTCAGGAGCAGAGAGGGAGGCGGAGATCTTCGCCAGTGACTTAGATAAGGTTGAGAAATTCAAATTGCCTGATTTCAGGCCTCTCAGCAGAAAAACGTCTGGAACTCAGGAATGCGTGGACGATTTTAATTCATATTTCACATGTTTACTGAGGCCCGAAAGAGCCAGTATAACATCCCAAATATTAGAAAAAGTTGGTTTGGTAAAATATGGGACCTTTAAGAATGGTAAATTGTACAGTCTGGGGAAAAATATATTCTATATCCCTTATCTACTAAGGTAAAAACTGTTTCAAAATCCAAACAGCATCTCAGAACAGATTTTGTCCAACCTTAGAGGTTCCAATGTACAGTACTACAGTTCACGTTTTAAGAACATTTTACAAACTCTGTGAGTTGCAGTGTATTAGAACCAGTAAGTCAGCCAATCATTGGGGTCATCAGGTTTGCTTTCCTGCTTGTCATTAGCTGTGGTTTGAGTAAGAGGATGTTCACTTTGAATTACTACTGCATGATACTAGTCAATACCGACCAAGGGAGCTTCAGCAGTTTTTATGAACGGAAATGTGTTGTAAATGGGGTGATATGTGAGCTGACATTCTCATACAATTCCTGCCTATTCATCAACTTTGGTTCATATAGGCTCAATCAAATCCTAATGCAGTTTTCCTCATTACAGATGGGAGTAATTTCTCCCACTTGGAAGTCATGTCGCTTGATCTGCCAAAATCCTAATCCTGGCTGTAATTCTTACTGTTTGTTGTCCTGGGATTTAAAAAAAAAATTCACAGGAACCTCTCCTTAGATATGGCAGTAATATATATCAGTAAGATGTAGAGAAGACACTTCAAATCACAACGAAAATAATAAAGATTTTGTTAAAGTAATAACTCTCAGATAGTGTCAATCAATATTGATGAATCATAATTTAGATAATCTAAAATGGGCATCCAAAAAAATCGCCCTGACATCAATTGTTAACTTCTGAGCTGTCAAGTAAAGTAATAATAATATGATGAAAGAATACACATTAAATGCAGCTCTATTTTTGAAGCAACCTGGCATACACATATTTGTGCACATCAGAGAGTGACTAAAGGCGTGAGTCATTTACAGCCTCACGTTTAATTTGTGGCTTCCTCCACATAGTTCACCTTCCTTTTAGCCTGAATCCCACTTGGAAAGCAAGAAATGAGGACATTAGCTCCCAGGAGAATTTTAGAATAAAACAAGGTCAGTTGAAGATTTGCTGGTGATTGCAATTTAGTGAGTAATCATATAATTCTGTACCCGTTTCAGTTTGCATGCCAGTAAAATATATTCCATTATAGTGATGCGCAACCTTCTCAGGCTACCGTTAGATTTATTGTTTTAGTCAAACAATGTTCCTCAATGTACAATTGCAAGGAATTTAGGGATTTCATCATCTATGGTCCATAATATCATCACAAGGTTCAGAGAATCTGGAGAAATCACTGCATGTAAGCGGCAAGGCCGAAAACCAACATTGAATGCCTGTGACCTTCGATCCCTCAGACGGCACTGCATCAAAAACCGACATCAATGTGTAAAGGATATCATCACATGGGCTCAGGAACACTCCAGAAAACCAGTGTCAGTAAATACAGTTCGGTGCTACATCCGTAAGTGCAACTTGAAACTCTACTATGCAAAACAAAAGCCATTTATCAACAACACCTAGAAACGCCGCCGGCTTCTCGAGGCACGAGCTCATCTATGATGGACTGATGCAAAGTGGAAAAGTGTTATGTGGTCCGACGAGTCCACATTGTTTTTGGAAATTGTGGACGTCATGTCCTCCGGGCCAAAGAGGAAAAGAACCATCCGGACTGTTATGGACGCAAAGTTCAAAATCCAGCATCTGTGATGGTATGGGGCTGTGTTAGTGCCAATGGCATGGGTAACTTACACATCTGTGAAGGCACCATTAATGCTGAAAGGTACATACAGGTTTTGGAGAAACATATACTGCCATCCAAGCAACGTCTTTTTCATGGACTTATTTCAGCAAGACAATGCCAAACCACATTCTGCATGTGTTACAACAGCATGGCTTCGTAGTAAAAGAGTGTGGCTACTAGACTGGCCTGCCTGCAGTCCAGACCTGACTCCCATTGAAAATGTGTGGCGCATTAGGAAGCGTAAAAAACGGAGACCCCGGATTGTTGAACAGCTGAAGCTGTTCCTTCAAATGCTGTTAATTTTAAAGTGTCTGTAACTGTGTTGGCAGCTGTAATGTACTATATCGTCCATGTCTGCATAACACAAGGTGATCAATGTACACTGGAATTGTGAATTATGAATAGTTCATTTGTGTCTGATTCGGCATTCCACATTCACAGGACTGACATTTGATAAGACATCCATCCATCCATCTATTTTCTGAACCGCTTTTCCTCACTCGGGTCACGGGTGTGCTGGCGCCTATCAGATTTATTCTATCCATCCATCCATTTCAGTCCCGCTTTTCCTCACTAGGGTCGCGGGCATGCTGGAGCCTATCCCAGCTATCTTCGGGCGAGAGGTGGGGTCCACCCTGAACTGGTCGTCAACCACTCGCAGGGCACATATAAACAAACAGCCTTTCACACTCACTTGCACACCTACGGGCAATTTAGAGTCGTCAATTAACCTACCGTGCATGTTTTGGGAATGTGGGAGGAAACCGGAGTGACTGGAGAAAACCCACGCAGGCACGGGGAGAACATACAAAGTCCACACAGGCGGGGCCGGGATTTGAACCCCGGTCCTCAGAACTGTGAGGTGGATGTGATAACCAGTCGTCACCGTGCTGCAGATTGATTCTATATGGTAAAGCATTTAATATTTAAAACCCTACATTTACACAGTTTGTGGATTCAGTACCAATAGTGCATACTTTCTATATTTTTACCACATAAATTTTTCTTCCTTGCAACCTGCCAGATTTGCAGTCATGTGTTGTCTTTTGATCTGATTCAAAGTTTAAAGAAAAAGTTATGTGCGGCTTTACTGTCTGTTGCAGTGAGAGACTAGATGTCAGACGTGGTTGTTTTTATTTGGGAACTACTGTGATACTCTGCGCTCTCAACATTTAGAGCAAGCAGTGTAAGATATAATCCATCCATCCATTTTCTGAGCCACTTCTCCTCACTAGGGTCGCGGGCGTGCTGGAGCCTATCCCAGCTGTCATCGGGCAGGAGGCGGGGTACGCCCTGAACTGGTTGCCAGCCAATCGCAGGGCACATACAAACAAACAAACAACCATTCGCACTCACATTCACACCTACGGGCAATTTAGAGTCTCCAATTAATGCATGTTTTTGGGATGTGGGAGGAAACCGGAGTGCCCGGAGAAAACCCACGCAGGCACGGGGAGAACATACAAACTCCACACAGGCGGGACCGGGGATTGAACCCGGGTCCTTAGAACTGCCGCCTGTAAGATATAATGATAGGGGAAAAAACATTGTTCACGTTGTTGTTGTTTGTTAGCGTGTCTGATTGACTGATTTATTTGCACCAGTGATGTAAGAGCAGCTTCGTGCAACTACTGTAAAATTCTGTTGTGCAAAACTGCTACTGTGCAGGCATAAGATCATATAAAGTGAAAATAAATATTTACATAAATATTTACATTATTACTCTTATGATTGTGACAATCACCACCTAATGTTATCATTGTAAAAAAGGAACTATTCAACATTTTCTAATTGTTTTGCTCTCCAACATCTCTACATGCTCATTTGCATGTGCTCAATTATACATGCAGTGTGTGACAAACATGTGCGCTTCCTCATAATTAGAAGGAATTATTTATATCATGCTGTGCTCTCCACCATTTGTTGAATACAGCAGGTACAAAAAAGATGAAGTTCAAGGACACACTAACTTGTCTGGCACTAGCTTTTACTTGGGCAAACATTCATTGTTTAAGCATTCACATCGTCTATTCCCTCGTCATTACAGACCAATCACTGGATGAACAATCTTGATGCCACCAATGCCATGTATGCCCGAAGTCATCACTTTTACACATAATTCACTGCAATGTTTCAATTTGAAGATAATCAAATGTTTTTCATGCATTATGCACACTGGGGAAAACAATGAATAATTTCACAAACTATACACAGAAAATCTTCATACTGTATGTACATTTGTATGTAATGCTACATAACTTTGACTGAAATTAAATGCAGTACTTCTGTATAGAAGGCTCTGCACTACTCCGTTATTTTGATTCCAGTTATCATCTCTCAACATCATTGAAAATGAAAGCTTGCCCTCAATGATCTCTTGAGGTTTCAATAAGTTTAAAATGCATCCATTCTCAATATTGCTTATCCAGTTCAGATTCACGGGGTGCTGGAGCCTATCCCAGCTGATTTCGAGGGAAAGGCGTGCTACACCCTGAACTGGTCGGCAGTCAGTTGCAGGCCACATATAGACACTAGGCTTTACACGATCATGATTTTTGGAGCCGATCACTGATCAGCAAGTTTAAAAAAAAAAGCGATAACCAATCACTGATCTGATCACAAGATGGAGCAATGTGTCTATTTAAATTACTTGTTCATTTACTGTATACACTTGTGTACTGTATACAGAGTATCTTCAAAAATATTCTCTTGTCAGGTCATGTATTCTAATCAGTCAGGTCAAACCAACATTGCAACATGACAGAAATAATGGGTGCTAACTTACTGTAATTAAGAAACTTGATTAAATTACTTCACACACACCGAAACTTTAGAGCAGGGGTGTCAAACTCAAATTCACGGTGGGCCAAAATAAAAAATTGGGACAACGTCGCGGGCTAAACTCAATATTGAATCAGAAATCACTGCGATGTGCATGTTTCCCTTCACTGCAGAAATGTAGCGTTAAAGTTTATCATATGACAACAAACTTAAATGTTGCTTCAACGCTGAATCTGGAATTAACAAACTTTATATTATAAACACGAGAAATCAAATTTGCGATAAAAGAAATCAGTAGTATTTGTTTGTTGTTTTGTATTTAAATAAACAACATGAATTCTTCTGTCTCTCCATCTTCTATTTATCTATCTCCAACTACCTTTCTTTTTTATGTAAATCTTTTTTCAAAGGCCAACAACAAAATAACCCAAAAAAAATAAGAATGTCCTTCAATAAAAATCCAAACTTCAAACTATTAACAGTCCCTGCCTAGGAGTTGATAAAGGGCTTTCAAAAAAACATTCATTCAATTATGTTATATTCTTTGTTACAGCCACGTTGCCCTTACACGACAAACAGGTCTGTCTTTTACTTTAGTAAACAGACAATCTGCTTCCCACCAGTCTTGGAAGTTAACCGTTTTCCATCTTTTCTTTGGCCATTTTTGGGAAGGGGAAGTGTAAATTTGCTCGAGGAGACTGGTAGCATAGTTGCTAACGACTGCAACAGAAAGGGAAGGGGCGCTCGCCGGTCTCGACTGATGGGCCAACACACTAGCAAAGCATTCTGGGATTTTTAATATTAGTGGCGCATGTGCGGGCCAAATATAATTACATCGTGGGCCAAATTTGGCCCCGGGCCTGAGTTTGACATATATGCTTTAGAGCATGATTTGACAGAATGCTGGCATGTTTATGTACAACCGTTAGTGCTAGCACTAGCTTGCTAGGCTACATAACGTTTTGTTGCCTGCTTGCGAACCGTATCATATTAAAAGTATGTGAACATACCTCAAGCAAATCCTTGAATGAACGTCTTCTCCTGAGCACCGGTGACCACCACCACCACCATGTTTTTGTTCTTTTTTTTTAACCACCACAATACAAGCGCGATAAATTGTTGTTGTCGTGGCCGTGGTAACGAGTGTATCCAGTCGTGTTTGAGTGAGATAAAGATAAAGCCCAGTGATCATAAAAGACGGGATGCGGTGGTATCAGAATACAAGATTTTATTGCAGTAGTCTGACATAGTGCAATTGTGAAAAACCAAATTTGTCTTGTAGTTTGATCTAGGCATTACGTGTTGTCTGTTCCACACCGCCGAGATGTTTCTTTTTTTAAATAACTTTATTCAGATGTTTACAGTACCACGTCAAAAGACACGTGACCAGGCTAAAAATAAACAAGCTTTTGGATTCAAATATACTGTACACAATGGTGACACGGAGTAAATGTCTTTTGCGGGTCATTGATCGGATCGGCGAATTATGACATTAAAGCCGATCAGACGATCATCATAAAATGCTAATTATCGGGCGATACCGATCAAGCCGATCAGGTCAGTGTAAAGTCTAATAGACACGGACAACCATTTGCACTCACATTCATTTGAAATGGAAAAATACATATTTTATCGTGCACATAATATTTAGAAAGTCGATTCTATGAGATACCTTGGGAATTCAGTAATGTACATATTCGCTCCTGAACTGAAATTTTTGCAGCACTAGTGGAGTTTCTTAATTAACAATGACCTCAGCCAACAAAATGTGTTTTGAGTAGCATTGCTTGCACAACAAGCATGTTTCCATTTTGGCCTTTTGCTTTGATGGCCAATTGCTGTGCTGAGGCAACTCTCTCTCTCTCTCTCTCTCTCTCTCTCTCTCTCTCTCACTCTCTCTGTCTCTCTGTCTGTCTCTGTCTCTCTCATAATCAAATCAAATCAAATAAAAAAGTATTGAATTGGCTGAACATGCACAATAATAAAAAAAAGTGTGTCTGTGTGTGTGTGCATGAGAGAGAGAGAGAGAGAGAGAGAGAGGGGGAGAGAAAGAGAGAGAGGGGAAGAGAGAAAAAAAGAGAATGAGAGATGCAGTGGTACCCAGCCTCTTGAGATAGTCTAGTCTATCTATAGCTTTCACACATCCGTCCACTACAATACATCCAAGGACACGTTTATGTAATGTCCAAGCGCTATCAGTCACAGTTGTGGAATTTATGACACTGAAAAAGAACTCGTTTTTTTGTTTTTTTTACATTGCTTACCTGATTGGCTGGCAACCAGTTCAGGGTGTACCCCGCCTCGCGACACTAGTCAGGAGAAGCGGCTCAGAAAATGGATGGATGGACATTGCTTACCTCAGTCAAATCAAATGGAAATGGGTTCCCACTTAAACTGTACATTATATATGACTAACCCATTCGGCATATGTTCAGTTCAGAATTACAACAGCAGAGTGGTAAGTGTTCCAGTTATGTTGTCATATAAACATAGACCAAAGACCAAAAACCAAGATGGCTGCCTCTGGGTAAACATCTGTTGCTTTTGAGCTTTCATTCTGAAGCACAAAACAAAGACTTTGCTGACAAACCAAAAAATATTTCATTGTAAAACATGATCAGATACATAAAAGACTGTTAGTTAAAAGATGTACTTAAATTTTAATATACATTTACTGCTTTTAGTTGGAAATGTAATAAATTGATGCACAACATGAGCACATGAAATCAAAGAGTTCACAGTCATCTGTAATTGTAAAATGATGTTAGAATTTGTCAGAATAGTAAGTACGTTAATGTAAGAACAGACACACCTTGTCTCAGGTCTTTATCGCATGTATTAATCAAAATGCTGTTTGGTCATCCCCAGGAAAAAAATAGTTGTAGATTTAGGCTAACAGTATTTTTTTACTCTGAGTCAGGTTATTCACTATTTACACTACTTAAATGATTACATATAATTCCAGTGACATTTTACAGATAAATCCATCAATCCCATTTTATTAAACCAGGGAGCATTAATGCAGATGGCAAAAGATTTGGAGATGCAAGATATTCCCCTAATTTAAAATAATTTGTTTATGTTGTGGCGGCACAGTGCCCAACGGGTTAGCACATCTGCCTCACAGTTCTGAGGACCGGGGATCAAATCCGGCCCTGCCTCTGTGTAGTTTGCATGTTCTCCCCGTGCCTGCGTGGGTTTTCTCCGGGCACTCCGGTTTCCTCCCACATCCCAAAAACATGCGTGGTAGGTTAATTGACAACTCTAAATTGCCCGTAGGTGTGAATGTGAGTGCGAATGGTTGGTTGTTTGTATGCGCCCTGCGATTGGCTGGCATCCAGTTCAGGGTGTACCTCGCCTCCTGCCAGAAGATAGCTGGCATAGGCTCCAGCACGCCCGCGACCCTAGTGAGGAGAAGCGGCTCAGAAAATGGATGGATTTAGCTTTAGGCGGCACGGTGAACGACTGGTTAGAGCGTCTGCCTCACAGTTCTGAGGAAAAAACACATTTTGATTTGAAATCGTATTTCTACTTTTACCAAAATATTTATTCCACAACTATCTATACTGTAATCCCATCCCATGTGGTGACCAAACGTTCCATTTTAAATCTCCCTTTGGTCTTTGATCTGAAATGTTCGTTTGTTCCTTTTCTATTTTGCTTACATCAATTTTTTTGCCACCTAAACAAAGTACTATTTCAAGCGTATGTGGTGACCAAACGTTCCATTTTAAATCTCCCTTTGGTCTTTGATCTGAAATGTTCGTTTGTTCCTTTTCTATTTTGCTTACATAAATTTTTTTGCCACCTAAACAAAGTACTATTTCAAGCGTATAAATCTATTTCAAGCGTATAAAATAAAGAAATTGTTTAAAACTAATTGTCAAAGGATTTTTCTCATTATGAACGTGTCCGTTGTGTATTCACTTCAATTTCCATGTTGGGCGATCAATGATGTCTTTTAACGTCCTTCTACACGATAATCTATCCTCTGTGTTTTTAAACGTAAACAAAACAAAATGTAACTTGCAGATTGATCGACTCGGCGCAAGCCTGGAATCGCGTAGGCAGTAATTATTCCATATAAGGACAGGCACTGCTACTGCCACGCCCGAAACAAGTCGTCATTTGCGGGGCTTGCAGCCCAGTTGTCAGGAAGTTCAGGAACTCGGTCACCGCCCAATCCCTCCCTCAGTCTCGGCTATTGTTGAGAAATAAATCCGCAACAGCGAAACCAGCTCTATCGAAACTTTCAAGGTAACGGTCAACTGAGAGTCTCTTTCAACTTCTGCTTGTTTCAGTGTTTTAAGGGACATTTCTTCTTGTGAAGTGAGTTAGCAGAGTGAGAAAAAGTGTCGTTTCCGCGAAAGGGAGGAAAACTTTAGTGGCGAAGCGTTGTCATTCCTCCATCTTGAAACTTTCCGAACGAATTGTTTTCGGTAAGTTGAAACTGATTCTTTGAAGTTACTTGACATCATAAAGTTGAAGTTGAGACGCTGGAATACGGACCGTTGGAGAGTACCTAATAACCATTTAACTGGCATTTATATATAACGCAGGGTACGGAACTTTTGTCTGTAGCGTTTATTTGTCTACTAGCATTAGCTTTAGCAAGGTGTCGCCAAAGTAGGCTAACAGGTAAATTGAAGGGGCAACAAAGACAGACTGACCTGAAATATTTATAAGTGCGATCTTCATCGAGTCGCTTAATTCCCATCTTTTAATTCAAGCGTAGTGATTCAAAATGAGTGCTGCTAGCTTTCATTTTAAATGTCCCTACAGGTGCAACATGAGTTAAGTGTTAGCATATTGCTGACTGTTATTCGACCCACCCGTTGCTCACTAAATGACGCAATTTTTTGTCACCATTTTTTTTTTTTTTTTTTTTAAATGTGCAAGTTCAGTCATGGTAAACCGTTGAACAGAAACATTTATGGTGTTGTTAAGGCAAGTGTTAAGAGAGAAGTTTAATTTTTAATTTTTATTTTTTTAAACTGATGTCACTGTTTTTATAAACCGTTACTATCCACAAATATTGTTAGCAACCCCCCAAGAAGTAACAATTAAGCATAACTACACATAACATAGCATAACATAGCATAGTGATTTTACACATTTCCTAAAAGGCGTCTAGTAGTGAATTTTTTTTTATGCTACAGGTGAGCAGCTTTTATGTCAGTTACTTTGCCCCAATGCTTCCCAGAATTTCCCTCCTTTCTATGTCTGAAACCAAATCAATGCAGCTGCAGTCATTGAAACTGCAAAGGACATTTTTTGAGGGTTGACATAAGCCCTTCACAATCTAAACGTTTTTGTTAACATACGGAATATATATATATATATATATATATATATATATATATTGTTTTTACTTACACAGTTTGATTGATGGTAGAGTATAAATTCTGTTTCATTATTGTGTTCCATAATGTGACTTTTGTTTCCCATTTTAGTCTTCCAGACATGACAAGCATCAACACTGCCAACATCAATTTCAAATGGGACCCGAAAAGTCTGGAGATCAGGACTCTGGCAGTGGAGAGACTGCTGGAGCCCCTGGTCACACAGGTAATAAGGGTATCGGTGTGCCTCTTGTTTATCAAACGAAGGGAAAGGCCACATAGTTGAAAGTGGTCTGAATGGATTTTCAAATCCAGTATACAGGCCAGGAACATGCCTATAAAATACATTCATGTTTTTCCACAATTGAAAACAGTTCCTATTAGGCTTTACCTGATCAGGATTTTGGGGGCCGATCAGCGAATTTAAAAAAAACGATAACCAATCACCGATCCGATCACAAGATGGAGCAATGTGTTGATTTAAATGACCTGTTCATTTATTGTATATACTTGTGTACTTAATTGCTAAAAAAAATTATATACAATAAATAATGCATCTTTGTTCATCTATTTATGCCAGTGAGGTATAGTGACAGACAGAACAAATGAATGGCCTTCTGTTGGATGGCAGGAAGTACATACAGTCCACTTTTTGTGACATTTTTGTTAGTTGGTGTGCTGTGAGATTTTTCAATTGTAAAATATGTTCCTTGGCTCCATAAAGGTTGGAAATCACTGCTCTAGTCAGATTGTGTATTGTAATCAATCAAGTCAAACGAACATTGCAACATGACAGAAACAATGGGTGCGAACTTACGGTAATTAAATTACTTTATTATAATTCAATTACTTCACCCACACAAAAACTTTAGAGCATGATTTGACAGAACGGCGGCATGTTTATGTACAACCGTTAGTCCTAGCACTAGCTTGGTAGGCTACATAACGTTTTTGTTGCCTGCTTGGGAGCCGTATCGTATCAAAAGTATGAACATGACTTAAATGAACGTCCTCTCCTGTCCTGAGCACCGGTGACCACCAACACACGTATTTTTCCCATTTAGTCCTTATAATACAGTCGGTGCGATCCGCTCTTGTTGTCGTCGCCACAGTAATGAGTGTATCCGGTCGCATTTGAGTCAATGAGATAAAGCCCAATGATCGTAAATAAACGGGATGCGGTGGTATCGGAATACACGATTTTATTTCAGTAGTCTGGCATAGTGCAATTGTGAAAGAGCAAATTTGTCTTGTAGTCTGATCTGGGGCATTACGTGTTGTCTGTCTCAGATGTGTTGTCGGTCCCACACCGCCGATGTTTTTATTGGCCGTCAGATATTTACGGTACTATGTCAAAAGACACGTGACAAGGCTAAAAATAAACTAGCTTTTGGATTCAAATATACTGTGCTCGACGGCGACGCGGAGTAAATGTCTTTTGCGGAGCCGATCAATCGGCGAATAATGACATTAAAGCCGATCAGCATAAAATGCAAATTATCACCCGATACTGATCAGGCCAAAATCGGTGTAAAGTCGGAGTATGTCTTAACAACATATCTATGACATGCTTTTGTCAAACTACCTCATAGGTGTCACATTTTATTCACTCTTTTCTTGCAAAAGCCGTTTTAGTGAGGTAACATTCACTCTGCCCCATATACAAATGATAAAATCTCTGTACAAACCTTTTCAAATTTTGCCATGAAAAATTTGACTGTAATAAATCATTTCAGAACTTTTTCCACCATTATTGTGATCTATAGCCTGTATGACTAAATAAAAAAAAAAAATAGGGGAATTCTAAAAAACAACAGAAATGTGGTTACCAAGTGTGTACGCCCACGTAAAAGACACCATTGTTCAGGATTAACCAATCACATTCAAACACGGATTAAGTGGTAGTCATCAGACATCTGCCACCATTAAAGGTGCTTCTGATTTAACCCCAAATAAATATAAGATGTCCGAGTGGGCTTTTTTTCTGACATTTTTGTAGTTACACCGTAGAGCACAAGATGGTCTGCAGAGAGCTTCCACAGTATCAGAGGATCCCTTTGTTCAAAGGTATCAGTCAAGAGGAGGGGTACAAAAGAATTTCCTAGGCGTCAAATATGCTATGGGATAACAGACATCATCAAGTGGAGCAAATATGGCACAACAGTGACATTACCAAGAAATTGACATAATCACTCAAAAATTGATTGAAATGGGTGTTTAGATTATGTATATATCCACTGTACTGGTGGCCCAATGGCAAGGCTGACCTTTGTTCGATTGAAAACCGGTGGACTGGATTAACAGTCTCCTTCCACCTCGCTTGGTGACCGGCTGTTTGCTTTTACTAACTATGGGGAGCAGAGCGAGTGCGGAAGACAAACTAAGTACCCCTTAGATTAAAGAGATAGCATTTGATCCTGGGGAAGCAGCAGTTACCTCTGTAATGTGACGTATGGACACATGTACATTTTAAGCAAATATTACAAGAAGGCAAAAGAAAATTCTAATGCTTGTGTTAGGTCCCTGGTGATAGACGGTGGTTCTGAAATTGTCTGCAACATTTTGGGTTAAATTCCATATTGTGTGACTTTTAGGGGCATTCGCTTTCAGAGGTTGCATTAGATATTAATTAGTGGTCTAAGATAAGTGGTTGCCGATTCGATTCAAGGAAGATATTGGTTCATTTAGAACGATACGAACCAAAACGATTTAGTGGATTGAAATTTATTCAGTAACATTTTAGCCAAAAATTCAAACAATGTGGCTGTGAAATAAATACCTGGATACTGGACAGTGCAGGTGAAATTTCCTAAATTCCGTTTGTTTCTTGTAAAGGTTTCAGGTAAAATACATTTTGTATTGACAATAAAACTCTTAGTAGCTTGTGGTGTTATATTGTTGTTATACTGCAATATGTCTGAGATGAAAATTTTTACCTGTCATGCTGTAAACCTGGTTAAAATGTCTCATGAATTGATTGCCTCGTTCTTCTTGGATCCCGGTGATTGTACATTAACTTATTGGCTTCAAGTGCTCATAATACTTGTATTCCCAGACTTGTCGATGACCGTGGTCAGCAAACAGTTTTTTAAATGTCCGTCATGTTTTAATCTTGATTGTTTTTGATTGTTGCAAAACCAATGTGCGTCCATATTTCTGATTTAAGCTTCGCAGGACATTCGACTAGTTTAGCGCTCTGCTCAATGCGCCATGATAGCTCATGCTCTGTTTGATGTGGTTTGCTTCTCAGACCGGCCCACTGAATAGCGGCAGAAAAAAAACTACACTGTTTGATACTCCCATGATCCCTTTCGACGTCATAGACAGGAAAACTTAATTGTAACGTCGTTATCATTAAAAGAGCTAAAAACCACACACACATGCATTCATTATAAAGTCTGCTTTGCCTCAGGCCAATGCGTTCTTTCCTATTGATACAAATTATTTATTACATTTTAAAACGATTTAAATCGATATATTTACGAATGGAAGGCTATCTAGCTGAGCTATCCAATTGGATTGTGGGAATATAAACCGATCCATCGATATAATGAATGAATCGTTACACCCCTAATATTTATTATTTGAATTGAATACAAATGATAAAGATGGTTCGAAGACTTCTGTTGTACTTATCAAATTAATTTCTTATCTTACATTGTTGTATACCTCCCATAGGTCACCACTCTGGTAAACTCAAGTAACAAAGGCCCATCGAACAAAAAGAAGGGACGTTCCAAGAAGGCTCATGTCCTGGCTGCTTCAGTGGAGACTGCCACCCAGAACTTTCTGGAAAAAGGAGAGAAGATAGCAAAGGAGAGTCAGTTCCTTAAGGATGAGCTCACTGCTGCAGTTGATGATGTACGCAAGCAAGGTATATTGGAAATATTTGATGACAGTCTGTTTGCAGTCATGAGGTCACTACTTCAAAAGCATTTCAGTTAACAGCTCTTTTTCTGTCGCAAATGTGGATTGTCTCCATGTTTTATTACGATGATGATGCTCGAACAAAATAGTGTGCAGCCCTACAATGGATATAAGCATCAACACAAGGTCGCCACGTCAATGCCCCACATTCAATATGGGGCCGCCACATAGGCACTGGAGGGCACGTCTTTTGCAATTGGATCTAGTCATATTGCATATTTATGACCAGTGTTGCCACAGTTACCTTGAAAACATAACTTAGTTACTTTACTGATTACTTGAGTTTAAAAGTAACTTAGTTACTTTACCGATTACTTGATTTAAAAAGTAACTAAGTTTGTAAACAGTAACTTTTTAGTTACTTTCAGCAGCTGTCAAGTGGCAGGAATATCCCTTATCCACAGTACAAAAAAGCATTAGCTGAACCGTACACATGACTTGGTATTGTACGCCGCACAAGTTACAGAATCAAATAACTTGAATATGAGTGTAGTTGAAGCCACATTAAATGAGCAACTTATAGCAGACTTGAGGTGACAAATAGCCCCCTAAATATAAACAAGCACACCATTCACAGTACACTTCTTTAAAGACTCTTAATTGATAGATAGACACAGACTGTAACAACCCCGCCGATTGTGTGGGGGTTCATGAAGACAACTGTGTCTGTGTGTGTGTGTGTGTCTGTGTGCACGCACAACAAACCTTAGTATTGTCCTCTTTAGAGAAACTCGAAGTAGTGACTGTATTTCCAGTTTAAGTATGCCAATCCCTCGTCAGAGTCCATCCATTTTCTGAGCCGCTTCTCCTCACTAGGGTCGCGGGCGTGCTGGAGCCTATCCCAGCTATCATCGGGCAGGAGGCGGGGTACATCCTGAACTTGTTGCCAGCCAATTGCAGGGCACATACAAACAAACAACCACCCGCTCTCACATTCACACCTACGGGCAATTTAGAGTTGTCAATTAACCTACGATGCATGTTTTTGGGACGTGGGAGGAAACCGGATTGCCGGAGAAAACCGGGGAGAACATGCAAACTCCACACAGGTGGGGCCGGGGATTGATCCCCGGTCCTCAGAACTGTGAGGCAGACGCTCGGTCACCGTGCCACTCGTCAGATTCGTCAGCGTCTATTGTGTTTGCGCCGCTTGCTGCTTGGGTATATGAGAGTTGATTTTGCGGAAAACATGCAACACGTCACGTGACGTCATTGCCCCAGGCTGCTCCGTTTATAAATATTTTGCCTTTTTTCGATATTGTAGTTAGTCGTTGCGTGCATTTTAGTTATGGATAGTTAAGAATATAGTGTTTTGTCTGTTTTATTAGTCATTACTAAAACAAAGACTTAAAATTGGTCTGGACTTATGACATGCACCGTCACTGAATCAAGTGTCTTGGTTATTGACTTTCCTCATGTTCCCAAGCACTGTAGCTTTTTAATGATGAATATCTGTTGCCTAAGCATAAATAGCATATTATTATTCAAAAGCATATTAAGCTCTGGTTCTCGTGAACAAAAAAGTAACTATTGGCAAATAAATCAAAGTAACTGTATTCTTAACTACTCTAATATAAAAAGTGATGCGTTAGATTACTAATGAGGTCGCCGGGCCACATTTTCCTCTTAATAATACCCATAGATTCTCAATGGGGTTTAGTTCCGGCGAGTTGGCTGGTCAATCAAGCACTGTGATGGCATGGGCAACAAACCAGGTTTTGGTGCTTCTGGTGGTATGGCCAGGGGCCAAGTCCTGCTGGAAGTTGAAATCTCCATCTCCATACAGAGCTTCAACAGAAGAAATAAAGTCCTCTAAAACATTCTGGTAGACCGTTGCGGTAACCTTGGCTTTAAGAAAGCAGAGTTTACCACCACTTGGACTGGACATTGCACCCCAAGTCATGACTGACTGGATATTTCATACTGGTCCTCAAGTAGCTTGGGTTCTGTTCTTGATTCCCGAATGACACATTTTACTTTCATCGGAAAAGAGGACCTTGGGCCGCTGGCCAACAGTCCCGTCCTCCTCCTCCTTGGCCCAGTAGAGATGCTTCCTACGTTGGCTCAGACTCAGAAGTGGCTTGACCTGAGGAACCCGACAGTTGTAACCGATCCCCCAGATACGTCTCAATGTGGTGGTTTTTGAAGCTGTGACTCCCGCCTCATTCCAGTCTTTCTGGATAGCTGCTAGATTCTTGAATCTTCTGTTTGATAATCCGCCGAAGCCCACTGTCATCTCTCTTGCTGCTGAAACTTCTGACACATTTTGTCCTTCCACTAGACTTTCCATTGATATGCTTGGACACAGCACTCTGAACAGCCAGCCTCCTTAGCTATGTACATTTGTGGCTTACCCATCCTATGGAGGGTATCAATGGTCTTCTGGACAGTTGTCAAGTCTGTAGTCTTCCCCATATTGAGCTGGAAGCCCAAATTATGTAAAAATAAATGAATAAATACTTGAAATTGTTTAAATTGTGGGCCCTGAATCAATAATCTATGAAAATTTCACTTTTTTAATGGAATTATGGAAATAAAATTTTCCATGATATTCACATTTTTTGGAAAGGGTCTGTATATTTAAATTGCAACATAATCACTGTTTAACTTAAAAGCATATTCTATAATTGAATAATTAAAAATAAAATGGATCATGAAAAAAAAAAAACCCTCAATAGATCAACTACAAATTGTACTTTAAAAGTGCAAAATAACAATTCAAGTTAAGTACAAGTTCACCAGTTTTTCTTTCTGTCAGTATAAGATGGGAACAGCATTTGTGCTATACACTTTTGAACTTATTTATCTGGGGTATAGTTTTTATCAACAATGTCGTGGTGGATAGGAATAATGTAGTGAAGCTTAAGGTGCATGTACTAGTAACGTGACAAGTGGTGCTGCCATCTTGGTGGTATTTAAAAAGGTAATTTTCTACTTTTAAACCTTTTAAAATTTTTACAGAAATGTTATCCACTAGCCCGATGATAGCTGGGATAGGCTCCAGGACGCCCGCGACCCTAGTGAGGAGAAGCGGCTCAGAAAATGGATGGATGGATGTTCTCCACTGTGAGCAAGCCTTTTTTGGGGGGGGGGTGTTCCTGTTGAGATGAGAACATTAAGTTCTTAGTAAGTAGCGATGTAAAGACTAAAGAAAGCAAGCAGATGTTATTGGTGATATTAAGTTTATTTTAAGAAATAACTGCCTTTTTGCTGAGTATGTTTTTCATTTTATGCTTAGCATAAAATTGGAGCGCACCACACAAATGTGACAAATGTGTTTATAATAAGTTCCGATTAATGTATGCATTTACTCCGGTTATCTGGTAGCTGTTTTTAAATACTCCCAGACATTTAGAACTCTGATTTTATTACAACTATTATATCCGTTTGAGGTGATGGCTGTTCTAGTCTGTCTTTGTTCCTCAAGATGCAGAGAGAGTTAAATGGGCCACTGTTTTACCAATCCTCTCAATACTCTGGAGGTCGTTGATGTGGTTAGATAGCCTGTGTGACATCCACTTCCCAGTGTTGTTACTGTAGTTGCAGTAAGCTGTCACAGGGCTGGAATGCAAGCACTGTGCTGGTGCCTCGTGCTGGCTGTCAGCTACGCTATGCTGCTCAGTGGAGCGTGACTGGACTGATAACGTGACCATTTGAGAGAGCCAACATCCCTTCATTCCTTGGATTTATGTAACCTTTTCCACCCAGCTGTGACATTGCCAGCTGTTAGAATGTAAGAAAACATTGATGACATTATCAAGGATGGGTGTGCACGTTCGATGTGCTTGTTCCAGGGGCTATTCTCCCATCCCCCCGAGATTTAAAGTTTAAATGAATGTTTCCACCCCCACTCGACTTTAATTTATATTTGACTAAAGGTTAAGCAGGACTTTACTCCCATGTTGAAGCTACACCATAACTGCAAGTGTTTTTTTTGGTCCTTTAATATCCTTTTCTTGCCCTTCACTGTGTCTTACTTGCCTTACTGTTATTGAGGCTTGGTGAGTGATGCACATTTGAATAGGCCACAGCTGAACATTCTAGTAACAGAAGTTTATTAGCGTAGAAGTGATAGCCACCTACTACCTGGAAATAACCTTATTTATTTGGTTCACAGGGAACCGTAAAGGTGCGATTGCTGTTCTTGAAGCTGTGTGTTGATCATGCGCATCAACTGGTTGAACTCTGGAAAGAAGTGGTCCTCCTCGCTTCAAAACAATTCAATAATTAATCAGCCAATATACTTGGTCTGGCAAAAAATGGCATTCCCCCTTGCAGTTGTGCGTGACTTTAGTAAGTTCAGCGCCTTGTGAGGTTGGAACATTATATTGTACGTTTTGATTCAGTTAACTGCCTGGCGACGGCTGACTCGTGCTGACATTGCGGGACACACCTAGCCCATAACGCTCACTCACCTACACTGACCGACTGCCCAACGGCCGTAATTCGTCCCTACAACATTACGCTGACAACCGAACGTCAACATATATCAGGGGTGTCCCAATCTGATCTTTGAGATTGGAAATTGGTCCGGTCGGCAAAAAAAACGAGTATCGGATCGGACTGGATTCTAAAATCTCTGAATTTACCAGTCTTATACAAGCAGTCCATTCCATGCTCCGCTGCAGCACTTGTATCTAGCAGTACCCGGACGGCATGCAGAGCCCACGTGATCAGAACAACAGGGTGCTTAGGTGCTAACAAGTAGCAAGGAGTAAGAATGAACGGTGCTTGCTTAGTCATTCATTGACACTCCGGTTTAAGTTCAATGTAACACTAAACTCTCATAACAAAATAATTAAACCTATTGAATGTTCAAATAAATCACAGCATTTTTTTTTTGTTTTGTTCACAAAAATCAGTAGTTCAAAGCTAACACACAATGAATGAAAAACACCACTGACGAGCTAATGAAATCGCTGCACTTATCTCTCAAAATCAATATTGGTACACAAACGCTATATAACCACATACAAACAAGCAATATAGCAATACTCTGGCATATTCATTGTAATAACAATATTTGATCGTGACTTCTACTTTGTTACTGCGAGTGTGTATCTCATTGCTTATATCACACTGCCCCTCAGAGGCAAAGACGTACACAGCAGGAACCACAATTGTCAATAAAACTAAACCCCAGTTGCATCAAGAAGTTTAAGTGTATTGCCGCACGTGGATAAAAATGTGCCCACTATATAGTGACGGTAAAAAAAACAAAAAAACTTTGAAGTTTATTTTGCACTCTAAAAGTAAAATTTCCTTTTATTTACTGATTATTTTTAATGGTTTTATAATTTATTCATTTTTACTTACCTATTGAAATGCTTATATTTAAGTTAATCAGTGGCTGTTATTTTTCAGGATTTCCATAATATAATTTAAATTTGTTCTTCAATTGTAGTGCATTCTTTTAAAGTTTACAGTGGGTACGGAAAGTTTTCAGACCCCCTTAAATGTTTCACTCTGTTAGATCGCAGCCATTTGTTAAAATCATTTAAGTTCATTTTTTTCCTCAATGTACATACAGCACCCCATATTGACAGAAAAAAACGTAATTGTTGAAATGTTTGATTTATTAAAAATAGAAAAACTGAAATATCACACAGCAATAAGTATTCAGACCCTTTGCTGTGGCACTCATATTTAACTTCGGTGCTGTCTATTTCTTCTGATCATCCTTAAAATGGTTCTACACCTTCATTGGAGTCCAGCTGTGTTTGATTATACTGATTGGACTTGATTAGGAAAGCCACACACCTGTCTATATAAGACCTTACAGCTGAAAGTGCATGTCAGAGGAAATGAGAATCATGAGGTCAAAGAACTGCCTAAAGAGCTCAGAGACAGAATTGTGGCAAGGCACAGATCTGGCCAAGGTTACAGAACAATTTCTGCTCCACTTAAGGTTCCTAAGAGCACAGTGGCCTCCATAATCCTGAAATGGAAGACGTTTGGAATGATCAGAACCCTTCCTAGAACTGGCTTTCTGTCCAAACTGAGTAATTGGGTGAGAAGAGCCTTGGTGAGAGAGGTAAAGAAGAACCCAAAGATCACTGTGTTTGAGCTCCAGAGATGCAGTCGGGAGATGGGAGAAAGTTCTAGAAAGTCAACCATCACTGCAGCCCTCCACCAGTCGGGCCTTTATGGCAGAGTGGCCCGGCGGAAGCCTCTCCTCAGTGCAAGACACATGAAAGCCCACATGGAGTTTGCTAAAAAAAAAAAAAAACACCTGAAGGACTCCAAGATGGTGTGAAATAAGATTCTCTAGTCTGATGAGACCAAAATAGAAATTGTTGCCCTTAATTCTAAGTGGCATGTGTGGAGAAAACTGGAGACTGGTTGCAATCGAAGATTGCAGTCAGTCAAGCGGTTAAAAAATAAATGAATGACTAAATAAAGACCCCGGCGCTATATACCTACTTGGGAGTGTGAAAAAGGTCAAGCGGAGCGCTCCTCAAAAAACATTTATAGATATTGTAACTCGGTGCACACAAGGCGTACCGCATTGTAAGGCGCACTGTCCATTTTGGAGAAAATTTTACTTTTAAGTGCACCTTATGGTTGTGAAAATACGGTGCAGTGGTGCCTTGAGATACAAATTACCCGACTTTGGAGTTTTTCGGAATACGAGCCGCCATTCAGCCAAATGTTTGAGTTGATGAATTTTTGACTTGCGAGCGCATACAGTGGGTCCAGAGGATTCAGATCCCCTTACATTTTATAATGTATGAGTGTCACAGGAAAGGGTCTGAATACTTATGGCTGTGTGATATTTCAGTTTTTCTTTTTTAATAAATCTGCAAAAATCTCAACTTCTGTTTTTTTCCCTGTCAATATGGGGTGCTGTGTATACATTTAATGAGGTGAAAAACATGAAGTTAAATGATTTTAGCAAATGGCTGCAATAAAATGTTGAAAATTTTAAGGGGGTCTGAATACTAATACCCACTATTTCTTACCCACCCTTTATTCAATTCAACTCACTTCACAATAAGCAGCAGTGTGGCTTATAGTGAATATTTCATCACAAAGAGAGACTTCAAGCGGTTTATTGCCACTCCCAGTTGAAGTTTGTCAGATGAAACAGAGAACTAGATGTGTTCAAAACGCATTGTAGTTTACTTATTGTGCTAACTTAATGGAATGGAAAATGCCATTGACATGCTAACGTTAACATAATCGCCATTTTCTAACCTTTTAAGCAACGGTAATTTGAACCCATGTGGTGGAACAACACGTAGACAGATAATACTGTATAACAATTCTCACTGGCATATATCGTTCATCCTCTGAAAAATTACTTATTTTACAGCAACTTACTGAGTAGTTGTAGGCTCCAGCAGCAGAAGTCAATTATTTGTTTCTTCGCAAGACTGTATTATACAGTACTGCCTCCTGGTGACTAAGGTGGGCACACTGAATTTTATGCAACTATTTAATACTTTATTTCTTTTCTGTTATTGTTTTTATCAAGTACAATATTATATAGAGTGCCATTTTTCCTTATTAAAAAAACAGAAGCAACAAATGTTTTTTTGGGGGGTGGTCTGGAACACACTAATGGCATTTTAATTCATTTTAATGGTGAAAGATTTGTTTTAAGTTAGTGTAGTCAGAACAAATATACCTCTCATCTCAAGGTACCACTGTATTTTTCTTTTTATTAATAGCAGTTTCCGAGTTAATGATGATTATGGGCGTTAAGGTGTTTTTAGTCCATATTGCTACAGTGTGGTGAAATCGTATTGACCCCTTTCTGCAATTATTTTTGCATAGTGTCCCATCTTTGTTTAAAATCATCGAACAAATGTAAATATCCGACAAATATAACCCGTTAACTTAAAATGCTGTTTTTAAATGATTTCATTTATTCAGGAAAAAAACAACTAAGGTTACCGTAATTTATTGTGCATAATGTGCATTTTGGGGGTGTGTATTGTATTTGGGGGTGCCTATTTTTCCCCAGTCACTTCCTTATTGTTGTGTGTCATGAACGCTGACCTTAACTGAGGCAAGGGAGGCTTGCAGTTCTTTAAAGGTTGAGTTCTGTTGTGGCCTCTTGGATGAGTCATTGTTGTTCTCCTGCGGTAATCTTTGTCGGCCGGGCACTCTTCTGAAGGTTCACCGCTGTTCCATGTTGTCTGTATGTGAGTATAATTGCTCTCCCTTTGGTTCCCTGGAACACTAAAGCTTTAGAAATGGTCTGGAGGTAATCAGGCTTGGGTCTGGGGGTCTTCAATTAACCAGAAATTGTATTACCCAAGGGCGGCACGGTGGACAACTGGTTAGAGCGTCAGACTCACAGTTCTGAGGACCCGGGTTCAATCCCCGGCCCCGCCTGTGTGGAGTTTGCATGTTCTCCCCGTGCCTGCGTGGGTTTTTTTTCTCCGTGCACTCCGGTTTCCTCCCACATCCCAAAAACATGCATTAATTGGAGACTCTAAATTGCCCGTAAGTGTGACTGTGAGTGCGAATGGTTGTTTGTATGTGCCCTGCAATTGGCTGGCAACCAATTGGCTGGTGGGTAATTTTGAAAAAAAAATTTCCTTAATGAATGAAGTCACCTTTTTAAAAATAGCATTTTATGTTCACTTTGGTTAGATTTGTCTATTTACATTTGTTTGATCTTAAAGGGGCTGGCATGGTGGCCGACTGGTTAGTACATCTGCCTCACAGTTCTGGGGACCGGGGATCAAATCTCGGCCCCGCCTGTGTAGAGTTTGGATGTTCTCCCCGTGCCTGGGTGGGTTTTCTCCGGGCACTCCACATCCCAAAAACGTGCATGGTAGGTTGATTGAAGACTCTAAATTGCCCGTAGGTGTAAATGTGAGTGCGAATGGTTGGTTGTTTCTATTTGCCCTGTGATTGGCTGGCGACCAGTTAAGGGTGTACCCCGCCTCCTGCCCGAAGATAGCTTGAATAGGCTCCAGCACGCCTGCGCCACTAGTGAGGATAAGCGGTAAAGAAAATGGATGGCTGGTTGATCTTAAAGTGGGGAAACTATGCAAAAATGTAAGAATTTAAGAAAGGGGCCAATACTTTTTCACGATGCAAAAATATAAGAATTTGAGAACGGGGGCAAATACTTTTTGTTGGCACCGTACATACATTCTTTTGAATTTGCATGTTCCCCCATTAACGTAACCTATTGACAGATGTACTGATGTTTATAATGTGAGCCCACAAAATCAATATGTGCTCAGTCAACCGTGTAGGCAATGTTGGACAAATCATGGTGCTGGACAAACAAGATTGCAGGCTTTGTGTTGGGGCTTTGACCTGCATTATGCACTTGGAAATTGTAATAGAAATATAGAAAGAATGGTGTCCAAGATGGAATGTTTGAAGCTGTTCCCTATTGTATACATTTTTTTGTAATGACCTGATATAATTATCTCACAAATACATTCAAACTCAAATACAAAAAAATACCAAACAATATGGTGACTCTTTCAATGTGAAAAGAAAAAGACAAACTTAATACAAATGTCCCTGTACCATTTACATGTAAGATGTTGATTCCACCGTCTGTTACCAAATCTGACTTTCTTTGATGATGTAGATTCAATTCTATTACTGTCTCAAGATAGTATGTTGATATACAGTGGGTACGGAAAATATTCAGACTGCTGTAAATTTTTCACTCTGTACATTGCAGTCATTAGCTGAAATCAATTGTTCATTCCCCCCCCCCCCTCCATGTACACACAGCACCCCATATTGACAGAAAAAAACAGAATTGTTGAATTTTTTTTCAGATTTATTAAAAAAGAAAAATTTAAATATCACACAGCCACAGGTATTCAGACCCTTTACTGTGACACTCATATATTTAACTATGGTGCTGTCCATTTCTTCTGATCATCATTGAGGTGGTTCTACACATTCGTTGGAGTCCAGCTGTGTTTGATTATACTGATTGGACTTGATTAGGAAAGCCACACACCTGTCTATAGAAGACCTTACAGCTCACAGTGCATGTTGGAGCAAATGAGAATCATGATGTCAAAGGAACTGCCTCAAGAGCTAAGAGACAGAATTGTGGCAAGGCACAGATCTGGCCAAGGTTACAAAAATGTTTCTGGTGCACTTAAGGTTCCCAAGAGCACAGTGGCCTCCATAATTCTGAAATGGGAGACGTTTGGGATGATCAGAACCCTTCCTAGAGCTGGCCGTCCGGCCAAACTGAGCAATTGGGGGAGAAGAACCTTGGTAAGAGAGGTAAAGAAGAACCCAAAGATCACTGTGGTTGAGCTCCAGAGGTGAGAGGGAGAAAGTTATAGAAAGTCAACCATCACTGCAACCCTCCACCAGTTGGGGCTTTATGGCAGAATGGCCCGACAGACGCCTCTCCTCAGTGCATGACACATGAAAGCCTGCATGGAGTTTGCAAAAAAAACCAAAAATGGAACGACTCCTAAATGACAAGACAATGACCCAAAGCACACAGCTAAAATAACGGAGTGGCTTCAAAACAACTGTTCTTGAATGGCCCTGCCAGATCCCTGACTTCAACCCAATTGAGCATCTCTGGAGAGACCTGAAAATTGCTGTTCACCATCCAACCTGACAGAACTGGAGAGGATCTGCGAGGAGGACTGGCAGAGATCCGCAAATCCAGGAGTGAAAAACTTGTTGCATCATTCCCAGAAAGACTCACGGCTGTATTAGCTCAAAAGGGTGCTTCTACGAAACACTGAGCAAAGGGTCTGAATACTTATGGCTGTGTAATATTTATTTTTTTATTTTTTTAATAAATCTGCAAAAATGTCAATTCTGTTTTTTTTCTGTCTATATGGGATTCTGTGTGTATATTTAATGAGTGGGGAAATGAACTTAAATGATTTTAGCAAATGGCTGCAGTATGACAAAGAGTGAAACATTTAAGGGGGTCTGAATACTTTCTGCACCCAGTGTATCTATGCCATATATAAGCTTTATAATTGCCAAGGCAAGTTTAAGTAAAATTTTACCAGAGTAGACATACTCACAGATATTTTACATTCCCAGGTGATTCAATGAGGCAGGCTTCTGGAGAATTTGCTGAAGACCCCTGCTCTTCTGTTAAGAGGGGCAATATGGTTCGTGCTGCCAGAGCCCTCTTGTCGGCAGTCACACATCTGTTGGTTCTGGCAGACATGTCTGACGTCTACAAACTTTTGCTCCAGCTTAAATTGGTAAGAGAGACTCAATGACTTACAATTTCCCTTTTCACCCATTTATGGAGTGTGGAGTACATATGAAAGCCAGTTTAATGAAATGCCCTGTCAGCAAAAAAGCATCCCGATTTGTCTCATTTTATACTCTATTTTGGGTATACAGTTGGAGAAAAAACTATGTGAACCCTTTGGAATTTCTGCGTTAATTATCTGATAAATGTGGTCCGATCTACATCTAAATGACATGATGGTGGATGTTGCAACAGGACAGTGATCCAAAACACAAGTCACCAACAGAATGGCTTCAGAAGAAAAAAAAATACATTCTGGAGTAGACTTTACACGATCAGGATTTTTGGGGCCCATCACCGATCAGCAAGTTTATAAAAACTAATAACCGATCACCCATCCGATCACAAGATGGAGCAATGTGTCCATTTACATGACCTGTTCATTTATTGTATATACTTGTGTACTGTATACTGAGTACTGTATCCAGCAATCCATCCATCCATTTTCTGTACTGCTTATCGTCACTAGGGTCGCGGGCATGCTGGAGCCCATCCCAGCTCAAAATTATTCTCTAGCATTTTAGACACAAGTTAAAACATCAATGACCTCTAGGGAGCATTCAAGGATTGGCCACTGACATAAGTTTAAGTCAGATCAACATTACAACATGACAGAAATAATGGGTGCTAACTTACTGTAATTAAATTACTTTTTTTGCAATTAAATTACTTAAATAAATACTGTTAATGAGATGATTACTCTAACTTCCTCACTGTCCCGGCTGTATGGACTGGTGTTGTCCAGAGTTTGCGTCCGTTTGGCTTTTCCCTTTTACATTTTTTTTTTCACGCTGCGTTGCTTGACTGCGGCATGCTCCTCTTTGTGTACATTCTTCAGGTGCCCGATCAAATTTGTGTTGAAGCATTTAGATGACGTTCCCGACAACGTACTTCAGTTGTGCACAGACTGCAAATAACTTGCGTGTTGTTTGTCTGAGACATCGGAAAATAGTCCCACGCCGATGAGGTGTTTTTAACTGATAAGATTGAAATATTGGCCGCCAGATAGTTACAGTACTGCGCCACAAGACACGTGACAAGGCTAAAACTAAACTAGCTTTTGGATTCATACGCAACGGCGACGCGGAGTTAAATGTCTTGTGCGTAGCCAATCGATGACGTCATTGATCGAATCGGCGAATTATGACATGAAAGCCGATCAGTATAAAATGCTAATTATTGGCCGATACCGATCAGATCGGCGTAAAGTCTATTAAAAGTCTAGTAAAGGCTTGGTCAAAGTCGTAACCTCAACCCGATTGAGATGCTGTAGCATGACCTCAAAACCTATTCACACGAACATCTAGGAAATTTTAACTGCAACAGTTTTGTATAGAGGTTTTTTGTATATTCTGGTCCAGAATTCACCCTGATAGTTGTGCATGTCTGATCTGCAACTACAGGAAATGTTCGGTTGAGGTTACTGTTAGCAATAGAGGCTCAACCAGTAATTAAATCCAAGGGTTCACTTATTTTTTTTCCTCCCTGTCCTGTGAATATTGACATATGTTTCATATTTTTATAGAAGATATTTGTGTGCTATTAGTTTTAAGCAGGCAGTTTTTTTTTTTTTTTTTTTAGTCTTGTGATTTAGATGAACATCAGACTACATTTTCTGACCAATTCTCTCAATTTTAGAAATTCCAAACGGTTCACGTACTTTTTCCTCCCATTGTATCTGTTATGTGGACATAAAGGATTACTGCAGTTGTATCTCTTGAGGTGTCGTTTATACCTCAAATCACACTAAGAGGAAAATGTCAAGCTTTTGGTCCATTGAAATTTCCTTTTTGAAACTAATTGGTGTATTAGAACAATTTATTGGCTAGGGAATCTTACGTTTGTATTTTCGCTCAGTAATTCACACGCTTGGCAAATGGGTCAAAAGGTATACATTACTGTTGTAGAAAGCCTATGGATTCTTGCGTGCAATATTTCTTTTAAGTTGACATTTCTACACAAGTACCATCAATGTTCACATGTGAAATTGTAGCAAATTTTTCTTTTTCATTCAAACAAACATGCAATTTCTTGACACATACAAAACACTCCCCAGTTATCTTAATACAATATCTGTGACATGCTCCGGTCAAAATACCTCACTAATCAAGATTTACAGTACACTTGTTCTATTATTGTAAGCGTTTTTATTTTTTTTAATTTTTAAATCGGATGTGTTTGGGGATGCGGTTCAGTCTCATGCAAAAACCCAATATCCATAAAGACAATAAACACACTAATTAACGCAGGATGGTGGGCCTTCAACACGACACCACCAAATTAACTTGGCAATTAGAGACATGGGTGTGGCGCATGCTGCAAACACAAATACCACCTGGTATGTGTTATGAATGTCTGAAGAAAATCTAAGACCGTTTTATGAATTAAACGTATTTTTAGAATTGGACGACTTGCCAAATTGTTTTTGTTTTGCTTAATTTGTGGGTAGGCGCTTCAAAGACCCAAATATTTTTACACAAGCCATGTACCCTTGTATTGATATCTAAAGAACAAATGACTGACATTGTAGTAATATTGTAAGAACTTTAAGTATTGTTTCTGTCAAACTCAGGTGGAGGACAGTCTTGTGAAAGTGCGTAATGCAGGAACAGAACAGGATCTGGGTATCCAATATAAGGCCTTGAAGCCAGAGGTGGACAAGCTGAACATCATGGCAGCAAAGAGACAGCAGGTACAGTACAGTCAGATTATGTACAGTCCCTTCCAAACGTATTGGACCTTTTAGTATTGGACTTTTTTTGTTGTTTACTGAAGACATTTGGGTTTCAGATTAAAAGATGAATATGAGACAAAAGTTCAGAATTCCAGTTTTTATTTAATGGTAATTAAATCTCAGCGTGTTAAACAACTCAGGACAGAGCACCATTTGTTTGAACTCAGCCACTTTTCAACTGAGCAAAAGTATTGTAATGTGACTGATGGGTGTTTCTAGTTGCTCAGCTGTTGCCTTTTAGGTTGATTGCTTAAATATTAGTGCTTTTTTTGGATTTGGGTTTCACCTGTGAAAACTGCATTTGCTGTTAAGCAAACATGAAGACCAGAGAGCTGTCTATGGGAGGAAAACAAAACCATTTTGAAGCTGAGTGAAGGAAAATCGATCAGAGCTATTGCACAAACATTGGGCATAGCCAATTCAACAATTTGGAATGTGCTGAAAAAGAAAAACTGCTGGTGTACTGAGCAACAGACATTGAACAGGTCTGCCAAGGGTGTCAACATCAGTTGATGACAGAAACATTGTGAACACTGTGAAGAAACCCAAAGACGACAGTCAGTGACATCACTGCCAACCTCCACAGGGCAGGGGTGATGGTATCACAATACACTGTTCGAAGAAGACTTCGAGAGAAGAAATATAGAGGCCATACCACAAGATGCAAACCGCACATCAGCAAAAAGAATCGGAAGCCCAAATTTGGATTTTGCAAATAAGTACAGAGATGAGCCACAAAAGTTTTGGAACAAAGTTTTATGGACTGATGAGACCAAGATTAACCTCTACCAAAGTGATGGAAATGCCAAAGTATGGCGAAAGAAAGGATCTGCTTATGATCCAAAACACACGAGCTCATCTGTGAAGCATGGTGGAGGTAACGTCATGGCTTGTGCTTGCATAGCTGATTCTGGAACGGCTCACTACTCTTTATTGATCATGTAACACATGATGGGAGCAGGAGAATGAATTCTGAAGTCTACAAAGCCATTTTATCTGGCAATTTACAGAAACATGCATCCAAACTATCCAGCCATCCATTTTCTGAGCTGCTTCTCCTCACTAGGGTCGCGGGCGTGCTGGAGCCTATGCCAGCTATCATCGGGCAGGAGGCGGGGTACACCCTGAACTGGTTGCCAGCCAGTCGCAGGGCACATATAAACAAACAACCATTCGCACTCACATTCACACCTATGGGCAATTTAGAGTTGTCAATTAACCTACCATGCATGTTTTTGTGGGAGGAAACCGGAGTGCCCAGAGAAAACCCACGCAGGCACGGGGAGAACATGCAAACTCCACACAGGCGGGGCCGGGGATTGAACCCCGGTCCTCAGAACTGTGAGGCAGACCCTCTAACCAGTAGAGCACCGTGCCGCCGCATCCAAACTAATCGGGAGAAACTTCATCGTGCAACAATACAATGACCCCAAAACACACTGTCAACACAACAAAGGACTTCAAGGGTAAAAATTGGAAGGTCTTAGACTGGCCAAGTCAATCACCGGACCTTAACCCAACAGAGCATGCATTTTACCTCCTGAAGAATAGACCGAAGGGAGAAACCCCAAGAAACAAGCAAAACCTGAAAGAGGCTGCAGTAAAGACCTGGAAAAGCATTTCAAATGAAGAATGCAACAGTCTGAAGTCAATGGGCCGCAGGCTTGATGCAGTTATTGCAAGTAAGGGTTATGCCACACAATATTATTCACTTTGTTAATTTGTCTGTTCCAATACTTTTGCTCACTTGAAAAGTGGGTGGCTTCAAACAAATGGTGCTTTGTCCTGAGTGGTTTAACACATCTAGATGCAATTACCATGAAATAAAAGCTGGTATTCTGAACTTTTGTCTTATATTTCATCTTTTGATCTGAAACCCAAATGTCTTCAGTATACAACAAAAACAAAGGAATTGACCTTGCCATTCCAATACTTTTGGAGGGGACTCTAGATAGACAAGGTCGCAGTTTTTTGAGACTTGTGCATGTTGGAAAACCTTGCCTATCATTGAACAGGGAAGATATTTGAGATGCCCTTGTATTGTCTTATGCTATAAATTGATATTATATTTTTAAGTGTTCCAGTTTGCCCCAGTTTTGCAGAATTCTTTTTACCCTATTACATAATATACTGCATTAACCGTCCCGTGGTAATGATCTCAACAAAATCTAAAAAATATGGAAATTCAGATAAATGGGTAGGGTGGCAGCTCTGTACAGGGTCAGAATTATTTTGAATAGCAATTATTGCTATACAATTATTTTTCAATCGCAATTACTGAGATTTGTGTAGCAATTTTTCGAAACGTTGTTTTGGGCAGTACTTTAATAGTTCCATGAAGTCGTGTCTTGAGCTATGTATATTTTCTGAAAAGCATTTAAAAATACTTTCCAATGTTGTTGAGAATTGTGGTAATTGGGTAACATTTGGTGAAGTTGCCCATTTTAAGATCGGAATTGGCGTTTCAGCGTTAGCAACAAGGATTTTTTGTTTACACCACGTGGGACTGTATTACGGCCTCTTCTTGGTTCATACGTGTAATGACGTACATTTTCAATTAAATTAACGACTGCAGAGAACCCCAAGCTTTCACAAAACACAAGCGCTTTAACTATCAGGAAAAAATTGTAAATCTTTTGTAAAGGATACTTTTAGGGGGGCATTGTGGATGACTGGTTAGCACATCTGCCTCACAGTTCTGAGGACTGGGGTTCAAATCCCTACTCGCCTGTGTGGAGTTTGCATGTTCTCCAAGTCCCTGCGTGGGTTTTCTCCGGGTTCTCCGGTTTCCTCCCACATCCCAAAAAACATGCGTGGTAGGTCGATTGAAGACTCTAAATTGCCCGTAGGTGTGAATGTGAGTGCGAATGGTTGTTTGTTTATATGTGCCCTGCGGTTGGTTGGCGACCATTTCAGGGTATACACCGCCTTTTGACATTTTTATATTACACTACTATATTGTTTTATCGCACAGTTATAGGCCTGATTATGACTGTTCTTACTATGGCGTACAGTCACCCAGAACAAACTCAATGTTAGGACATGACAGGCCTGTTTAGGGTCTAGTTTATTAAGTACATTACCAGTATATCCCATAAAAGCACTTGTAACCCTGTCCTTCCATGTCATCTGTTACTTTTAATGCTTTCATTTAGGAGTTAAAGGATGCCCAACATAAGGACCAAATGGCTGCTGCTCGCGGTGTTCTCCAGAAGAACATCCCTATGCTGTACACAGCATCCCGTGCTTGCTTGCAGCACCCTGATGTTGCTGCCTACAAGGCTAACCGTGACCTGATCTACAAGCAACTGCAGCATGCAGTTTCAGGCATCTCCAATGCCGCTCAGGCCACTGCCACAGAAGACTCTGCACTCAGTCAAACAGCAGGTGGTGGAGAGCTTGCATATGCACTCAACAATTTTGACGTAAGTACAAGTGGTTGCAGAATGATAGCCTGTTCACTTGTGCCCCATGACTTCTTTGTGGATTTGGCTTATATGTTATGATAGGGCACTACTTTGTTTATAAGAATGTTTCTCACTAAATTGTAAACAAACCCAAACTTTTGATTGAGGTGAAAAATTTGACTGTCAAGATTGAATGTCTGTGTTGTGGGAAATGTTCTTTATTTGTGCAGAAAGCGATACCATGTGACAGGCACTGTAAATGTCAAAGTTCAGTTCTAAGCTAAGGTTGACACCATTTGGAATCTGCATCTTAGTCATAATAGTCAGTATATTGAATGTCAAAAATAACCCCTAACAGCAGGGTGGAACGCTGAGCTAATCATAATGTTGCATGGGGTAGTAAATGCTGCTAATTAATCCATTAGCAGACATTATTTTGATTACAAAATACAAACCCCAATTCCAATGAAGTTGGAAAGTTGTGTAAAATATAAAAACGGAATACAATGATTTGCAAATCCTTTTCATCCTATATGCAACTGAATACACAACAATGAAATTATTTGTTCAAACTGAAACTTTTTTTTGCAAATACTGACTTGAATTTGATGCCTGCAACATGTTCCAATAAACCTGGGAAAGGGGAATGTGTGTGCATTGTGGGTTAATTATTCATACCGAAGTGCACGATCATAAATCGGTCATGGAGGGTAAGAACTGACTCACTGGAGGACTTACAAATACGTAGCTTAAATAATAGTTACAATGAAAAGTGAGAGGTCTCAACTTTCTCTGTGAGCTGGTTTAAACACTGCACGGCTGACGTCACGTAGTAAGAAAAAAGGTTTTCTCGCTCTTCACATCAAAATTACTGTGGTGGGAGCAATGGGGTGTGTCACTCATTTTCACGTTTACGTACACACAAACAGGCATGCGCACACACAGTTTCTTTCATGGACCACAATCGGCAGTGTACTGAGAATGGTGTGCTTGTTTATGTTGAGGAATTTACTGTATTGTGTTGGCAGGTCAAGTCCGCACTAAGTTGCTGATTTAATGTGGCTTCAACTACACTCTTATTTAAGTTATTGGTTCGTTGATGACATTCTATAACTTGTGTGGCGTACATTACCATGTAATGGGTACGGTTAATCGTCTTTTTTTGTACCGTGGATAAGTGATATTACTGCCACGTGGCAGCTGCTGAAAGTAATTAGTTAATTTTTTTCTAACTTACTTTTGAAATTAAGTAATTAGTAAAGTAATTAAGTTACTTTTAACCTCAAGTAACCAGTAAAGTAACTTCCAGATGGAAAGGCAGTAAGGCTAGAAGTTTAGGGGCAGGGTTTAAATTAGTTTACCATGGTGGAGATGGGGAAGAGAAATGGAGTAGGGGTTAATTTAAATGAAGAGTTGGCTAAGAATGTCTTGGAGGTGAAAAGAGTATCAGATCGAGTGATGAGGCTGAAACTTGAACTTGAGGGTGTTATGTATAATTAGCGATTATCCCCCACAGTAGGATGTGACCTAGAGGTAGAGAGAAATTCTGGAAGGAGCTAGACGAAGTAGTTCTGAGCATCCCAGACATAGTCGTGACTGGTGCAGATTGGAATGGACATGTTGGTGAAGGAAACGGGTGATGAAGAAGTAATGGGTATAACGGCACCCAGGATAATAACTTGGGGGGGCAGATGGTGGTAGACTTTGCAAAAAGGATGGAAACGGCTGAAGTGAACACTTTTTTCCAAAAGAGGCAGGAATATAGGGTGACCAACGAGCGGTGGTAGAATCACGCAGGTGCATTACATCCTGTGCAGACGATGTAATCTGAAGGAGGTTACCGACTGTAAGGTAGTGGTAGGGGAGACTGGCTAGACTGCATAGGATGGTGGTGTGTAAGATGACTCTGGTAGGAGGGAGGAAGATTAAGAAGACAAAGGCAGAGCAGAGAACTATGTGGTGGAAGCTTGAGAAAGGGCGAGTGTTGTGCGGCTTTTTGGGAAGAGGTGAGAGGCTCTCGGTGGACAGAAGCAGCTTCCAGAAGACTGGACCACTACAGCCAAGGTGATCAGAGAGACAGGCAGGAGAGTACTTGGTGTATCTTCTGGCAGGAAAGGAGGATATTTGGTGGTGGAACCTCACAGTACAGGAAATCATACAAGGAAAGAGGTTAGCTAAGAAGGAGTGGGACACTGAGAGGACCGAGGAGAGGCGGAAGGAATACATTGAGATGCGACATAGGGCAAAGGTAGCGGTGGCAAAGGCCAAACAAGAGGCATATGATGACATGTATGTAGGTTGGCCAGACGGGGATAGAGATGGGAAGGCTGTGCAGCAGGTTAGGGTGGTTAAGGATAGAGATGTAAATGTGTTGACTGCTGCTAGTAATGTGCTGGACAGATGTAAAGAATACTTTGAGGAGTTGATGAATGAGGAAAATGAGAGAGAAGGAAGAGTAGAAGAGGCAAGTGTGGTGGACCAGGAAGTGGCAATGATGAGTAAGGGGGACATTAGAAAGGCATTAAAGAGGATGAAAAATGGAAAGACAGTTGGTCCTGTTGACATTCCTGTGGAGGTATGGAAGCATCTAGGAGAGGTGGCTGTGGAGTTTTTGACCAGCTTGTTCAACAATTGTAGCTAGTGAGAAGATTCCTGAGGAAAGGAAGAAAAGTGTGCTGGTGCCAATTTTTAAGAACAAGGGTGATGTGCAGAGCTGTGGGAACTATAGAGGAATAAAATTGGTGAGCCACACAATGAAGTTATGGGAAAGAGTCGTGGAGGCTAGACTCAGGATAGAAGTGAGTATTTGCGAGCAACAGTATGGTTTCATGCCTTGGAGTACCACAGATGCATTTGCCTCGAGGAGGTTGATGGAAAAGTACAGAGAAGGTCAGAAGGAGCTACATTGCCTTTGTGTATCTAGAAAAAGCCGATGACCGAGTACTCAGCGAGGAACTGTGGTACTGCATGCAGAAGTCTGGAGTGGCAGAGAAGTATGTTAGAATAATACAGGACATGTACGAGGGCAGCAAAACAGTGGTGAGGTGTGCTGTCGGTGTGACATGAATTTAAGGTGGAGGTGAGGACTGCATCAGGGATCAGCCCTGAGCCCGTTCGTGTTGGCAGTGTTGATGGATAGGCTGACAGATGACGGTAGACTGGAATCCCCGTTGACCATGATGTTTTCAGATGACGTTGTGATCTGCAGGGAGCAGGTGGAGGAACAGTTAAATGTGGAGGCATGCATTGGAAAGGAGAGGAATGAAGATAAGTAAATGAACAATGAAGTAAAACAGAATATATGTGCATGAATGAGAGGGGTGGAGGTGGAAGAGTGAGGCTACAGGGAGAAGTGATGGCAAGGGTGGAAGACTTTACTTGGGGTCAACCGTCCAGAGCAATGGTGAGTGTGGTAAGGAAGTGAAGAAACTGGTCTAAGCAGGTTGGAACGGATGTGGGAAGGTGTCAGGTATGATATGTGACAGAATAGTCTCTGCTAGGATGAAGGGCAAAGTTTATAAGACAGTGGTGAGGCCAGCCATGATGTACGGATTAGAGACAGTGGCACTGAGGAGACAACAGGAAGTTGAGCTGGAGGTGGCAAAAATTAAGATGTTGAAGTTTGCTCTAGGAGTGACCAGGTTAGATAAAATTAGAAATGAGCTAATCAGAGGGACTGGGTTAGATGTTTTGGCTACAAAGTTAGAGAGCGCAGACTTCGATGGTTTGGACACATCCAGAGGAGAGAGAGTGAGTATATTGGTAGAAGGGTGATGAGGATGGACCTGCCAGGCAAGAGCGTTAGAGGAAGACCAAAGAGAAGGTTGATGGATGTCGTGAGGGAACATGAGCGCAGTTGGCGTTAGAGAGGAGGATGCAGGAGATAAGCTTACATGGAAAAGGATGACACGGTTTCGCGACCCGAACTTTTTTTCCTTTCGACAAGCCGAAAGGAAAAAAAGAATCAGTAAAGTGACTAAGTTACTTTTTCAAGGTAACTGTGGCAACTAGACTTTACACCGATCTGCTCGGCCTGATTGTTATCGGCCGATATTTAGCATTTTATGCTTATCGGCTGATCGGCTTTAACGTCGTCATTCGCCGAGCCGATCAATGACGTCATTGATTGGCTGCACAAAAGACATTTACTCCGTGTCGTCATCGTGCACAGTATATTTGAATCCAAAAGCTAGTTTATTTTTAGCCTTGTCACCTGTCTTTTGACGTAGTACTGTAAATATCTGACGGCCAATAATAATTGAAAAAAAAAACGTCGGCGGTGTGAGACAAACATTGTCAGACTACTGCAATATAAACTGGTATTCCGATGCCACTGCATCCCGTTTTCAAATGTGACCGGATAGACTTGTTACCGTGGCGATGACAAGAAGAGTGGGTCGCACAGACTGTATTATAAGAACAAAAATGGGGAAAAACGTGTGTTGGTGGTCACCAGTGCTCAGGAGGGGACGTTCGTTTAAGGCTTGCTTGAGGTATGTTCCTGTACTAGTAATACGATATCTCTCGCAAGCAGGCAACAAACTTTTATGTAGCCTAGCAAGCAAGTGCGAACACTAACGGTTCTGCGTAAAACATGCTGCCATTCTGTCGAATCATGCTCTAAAGTTTCGGTGTGGGTGACGTAATTACAATAAAGTAATTTAATTAAAGTAAGTTAGCACCCATTATTTCTGTCATGTTGACCTGACTGATTAAATTACATGACCTGACTAGAGCAGTGATTTCCAACCTTTATGGAGCCAAGGAACATATTTTACAATTGAAAAATCTCACACCACACCAACAAACAAAAATATCACAAAAAGTGGATACATTAATTACTGTATGTACTTCATGCCATCTAATAGAAGACCATTCATTTGTTCTGTCTGTCACTATGCCTCAGTGGCATAAATAGATGAACAAAGATACATTATTGTAAATATAATTTTTGAGCAATTAAGTACACACGTATATATAGTAAATGAACAGGTCATTTAAATAGACACATTGCTCCATCTTGTGATGTGATCGGTTATCGTTTTTTTTTTTAAACTCTCTGACCGGTGATCGGCCCCAAAAATCCTGATCGTGTAAAGTCTACTCCAGAATGTATTTTTTTTTTCTTCTGAAGGCATTCTGTTGGTGACTTGTGTTTTGGATCACTGTCCTGTTGCAACATCCACCATCTTGTCATTTAGATGTAGATAGGACCACATTTATCAGATAATTAACGCAGAAATTCCAAAGGGTTCACATAGTTTTAGTGGCAATACTGTTCTGGGTGTTGTTGATATGTATTTTGCTTTGCATGGTTACTTTTAACATTAACTTTTGTAAATGTAGTGAAAAACTTTAACTGACGAAGGTTTTCTGGAGTGTTCCTTAGCCCATGTGGCAATATCCTTTACACAGTGGTGCCGGTTTTTAAAGCATGTCAATTTTGGTGATTAAAAAAGGGCTTTCCAAAGGCATTTAGTTATTTACAAATTGCTTCAAAATGGATAATTATTGGAAATGACTGCCAGTTTCATTTTGTTGAGCAAAAAATACAAAAAAAATCAACATATTAGTAAAATATGGTCAAATAAGACTCCTCCTTTCTAACTTGTTCACCTGGGTAATGTTCCAAACAGGTGTTTCCCCTGTCCCAGCTTTTTTGGAACGATGTTGCAGGCATCAAATTCAAATGAATTTAAATATCTTTGTGGTTGAATATTGGTTAAACGATTTGTAAATCAATGTATTCTGTTATGTTTTACAAAATGTCCCAACTTCATTGGAATTAGGGTTTGTATATCCTCTAGCGTGATTAGATAATGAGCTGATTGTTACTGAATTCCAAAATATATTTTGTTTTCATTGCAATTTTTAACTTGTTATAAGTGTCCTGAATGGTTCAACCTATTGAAAATTAGGGTGTAAGAAAAAAAGTTGCTCAGTGTAGGAAATTAAGTTGTTAAAATTTTAACAACTGCCAACTATCAGACCTTATATGGACAGGTGTGTGGCATTCCAAACGATGTTCAATCAACTGAATTTACCTATAGGTGGACTCCAAGTTGTAGAAGCATCTCAAGGATGATCAGTGGAAATCAGATGCATCTGAGCTTAAGTTTGAGTGTCATACCAAAGTGTGTGAATACTTATGTACCCATTATGTTTGAATGTTTAAATCTTTTATAAATTTACACAAATGTCTGAAAATGTTTTTTCTTTGTCATTATGGGATATTTCGTGTGGATTTTGTTTTAAAGAAAACCATACTCAAATCAGCTTTATAATAAGTCTAACATGGCAAAATGTGGAAAACGTGAAAGGGGTGTGAATACTTTCTGGTGGTACTGTACATAAAAGTTGATCTAGTCTTGACTTGTTGCTGTCTACTTAATCTGTCAATGTCTACTGTCTATGGTAACTGGCCAAGATGAGAGTTCAGTTTTGTTATTCATCTCTTCCATGGCATTTGATGGGTCAAATTATTATGGATGTGCAAGGTAAAATGAGTAGAGGAGTCAGGCACCCCATCTCCAGCACTGCACCCCCATTTCTTTTTGTCTCTGTGCTTGTTGCCATAGCAATATGACATTGAAGCAGAGTTCGTCAGATTAGATGGAATGCGGGGGCTGCATTTGCCTGTAATTGTGAGTGTCTAATAAACTACAATTGTAACATTTTTATAATGCACTATGGCTATTTTTTTGTTGCTTTTTTACCTTCAGAAACAAATCATTGTGGACCCCCTGGCATTTAGTGAGGAGCGCTTTCGTCCATCCTTGGAGGAACGGCTTGAGAGCATTATCAGTGGAGCTGCCCTCATGGCTGACTCGTCCTGCACGCGAGATGACCGTAGGGAGCGAATTGTGGCTGAATGCAATTCAGTCCGCCAGGCTCTTCAGGATCTGCTCTCCGAGTACATGGGCAATGTAAGTGTTTTTGTTTTGTCACCTCAATTAAGCTCCCGAATTGCCTTGACACTGGTAGCACTTGGCTACCAACCTTCTAATTTGGTTGCATCAACAATGGGGGATCTTTAGTTCCTCTTGTAATGTTTTGTACTGATTGCGTCAATTACATATACTGTACTTTCTCATGTATAATGCATAACTTCCACCCCAAAATATATTAAAAAGTAAATTCTGTGCATAAGATGAGTATAGTTAAAGTGAAATTATTTCACAATGAAATGAGGTGTGTTAGGTATGTTAGTTTAAGCATACATTAAAAAAACAGATTTACTTACATCTAAATGTGTTCAATATTGAGGCAGTGGTGCACCCTAATGTTATAGTTTGAACACTGTGGCTTTAAGGAAGAATGTTTCCTTCCAGCATATCATTGATACAAGCCAAAAACTTGCACTGCACAGGGACAACTCGGGAGGTCATCAATCTTGACTGTCACTCCTGGTGCAAAATGATAAAAAGAAATCGTTAACACACAACAGGATGCAGAGGGGGATATACAAACGTAAGGTCTATTATAGGCTTTACACGATCAGGATTTTTGGTGCCAATCAGCGAGTTTAAAAAAACGACAACCGATCACCGATCCGATGACAATTTGAATGACTTGTTCATTTACTGTATATACTTATGTACTTAATTGCTCAAAAAATTATATTTACAATAAATAATGTATCTTTGTTCATTTATTTATGCCACTGAGGCATAGTGACAGACAGAACAAATGAATGGTCTTCTATTAGATGGCAGGAAGTACATACAGTAATTAATGTATCCATTTTTTGTGAAATTTCGGTTTATTGGTGTGTGGTGAAATTCTTATTTATTTATTTTTTTTGTGAAATTCGGTATAAAGTCTTGTCTATTAACTTTATTTTATGAGCATTTTTAACAACCTAATCATCGCTGACAAATTATGGATTCAATTTCTTTTTTTTATTGCATCAACAATGCAATGGCGGACGCAGTTGCAGCCTGAATCAATGTATGAGATTGCGACGTGCCATCGTCAAAAATTTCTATGGATTGATTCGCCTTAACCAATTCTGTTTTCAACCTTGGTTTTAAAAAAATAAATACAAAATAAAAAAAGTTTAGATGAAACCCTTTTTTCAATATGTGCGAGTAAAAATTTCATGTGGCCGCACTTTGTGTATTTTCATGCTTCCTTAGCAACGTCTCACAAAATACAGTTACCTCCAAAAGTATTGGAACGGCAAGGTCAATTCCTTTGTTGTTGTTGTATACTAAAAGACATTTGGGTTTCAGATCAAAAGATTGTGAGACAAAAGTTCAGAATTCCAGCTTTTATTTCATATTTACATCTAGATGAGTTAAACAACTCAGTACAGAGGAGCTTTTGTTTGAAGCCACCCACTTTTCAAGTGAGCAAAAGTATTGGAACAGGATTATTAAATTAACTTAAATCAAGCCTGCAACCCATTTGACCAGACTGTTGCATTCTCCATTTGAAATGCTTTTCCAGGCCTTCACTGCAGCCTCTTTCAGTTCTTGTTTTTCTGGGGGGTTTCTCCCTTCAGTGTCCTCTTCAGGAGGTACAATACATGCTCTATTGGGTTAAGCTCCGGTGATTGACTTGGCCAGTGGTGGGGAGGAAGAATCGGAAGAAAAAGGCAGAGAAGAGAACCATGTGGTGGAAGCTGAGACAGGACGAGTGTAGTGCAGCTTTTCGGGAAGAGATGAGACAGGCTCTCTGTGGAGGGGAAGAGCTTCCAGAAGACTGGACCACTGCAGCCAAGGTGATCAGAGAGGCAGACAGGAGAGTACTTGGTGTATCTTCTGGCAGGAAAGGAGAGAAGGAGACTTGGTGGTGGAACCTCACAGTACAGGAAATAATACAAGGGAAAAGGTTAGCTAAGAAGTGGGACACTGAGAGGAGAGGCGAAAGGAATACATTGAGATGCGACACAGGGCAAAGGTAGAGGTGTGGCAAAGGCCAAACGAGGCATATGATGACATGTATGGCAGGTTGGACACTAAAGAAGGAGAAAAGGATCTATACAGGCTGGGCAGACAGAGGGATAGAGATGAGAAGGATGTGCAGCAGGTTAGGGTGATTAAGGATAGAGATGGAAATATGTTGACTGGTGCCAGCAGTGTGCTAGCTAGATGGAAGGAATACTTCGAGGAGTTGATGAATGAGGAAAATGAGAGAGAAGGGAGAGTAGAAGAGGCAAGTGTGGTGGACCAGGAAGTGGCAATGATTAGTAAGGGGGAAGTTAGAAAGGCATTAAAGAGGATGAAAAATGGAAAGGCAGTTGGTCCTGATGACATTGCTGTGGAGGTATGGAAACATCTAGGAGAGGTGGCTGTGGAGTTTTTGACCAGCTTGTTCAATAGAATTCTAGTGCGTGAGAAGATGCCTGAGGAATGGAGGAAAAGTGTACTGGTGCCCATATTTAAGAACAAATGTGATGTGCAGAGGTGTGGCAACTATAGAGGAATAAAGTTGATGAGCCACACAATGAAGTTATGGGAAAGAGTAGTGGAGGCTAGACTCAGGACAGAAGTGAGTATTTGTGAGTAACAGTATGGTTTCATGCCTAGAAAGAGTACCACAGATGCATTATTTGCCTTGAGGATGTTGATGGAAAACTACAGAGGTCAGAAGGAGCTACATTGTGTCTTTGTAGATCTAGAGAAAGCCAATGACAAAGTACCCAGAGAGGAACTGTGGTACTGCATGCAGAAGTCTGGAGTGGCAGAGAAGTATGTTAGAATAATACAGGACATGTACGAGGGCAGCAGAACAGCGGTGAGGTGTGCTGTAGGTGTGACAGACGAAGTTAAGGTGGACGTGGGACTGCATCAGGGATCAGCCCTGAGCCCCTTCCTTTTTGCAGTGGTGATGGATAGGCTAACAGATGAGGTTAGACTGGAATCCCCGTGGACCATGATGTTTGCAGATGACATTGTAATCTGCAGTGAAAGCAGGGAGCAGCTGGAGGAACAGTTAGAAAGATGGAGGCATGCACTGGAAAGAAGAGGAATGAAGATTAGCTGAAGTAAAACAGAATATATGTGCATGAATGAGAGGGGTGATGGGGGAAGAGTGAGGCTACAGGGAGAAGCGATAGCAAGGGTGGAGGACTTTAAATACTTGGGGTCAACCGTCCAGAGCAATGGTGAGTGTGGTCAGGAAGTGAAGAAACGGGTCCAAGCAGGTTGGAACGGGTGGAGGAAGGTGTCAGGTGTGTTATGTGACAGAAGAGTTTCTGCTAGGATGAAGGGCAAAGTTTATAAAACAGTGGTGAGGCCAGCCATGATGTACGGATTAGAGACCGTGGCACTGAAGAGACAACAGGAAGCAGAGTTGGAGGTGGCGGAAATGAAGATGTTGAGGTTCGCTCACTGAGTGACCAGGTTGGATAAAATTAGAAATGAGCTCATCAGAGGGACAGCCAAGGTTTGATGTTTTGGAAACAAAGTTAGAGAGAGCAGACTTCAATGGTTTGGAATATACTTTTGCTCCCTTGAAAAGTGGGTGGCTTCAAACAAAAGGTGCTCTGTCGTGAGTTAACACATCTAGATATAAATACCATGAAATAAAAGCTGCAATTCTGAATTTTTGTGTCATATTCCTCTTTTGATAGAAAAACCAAATGTCTTCAGTAACAAAAACAAAGGAATTGACCTTGCCGTTCCAATACTTTTGGTGGCGACTGTAAGACATGGTGGTAGAAAGTTGCAGTCATTTTGGCGGTTGATAGAGCGCCTTCTCGTTATGAACCACCGACGGGCGCGCGTACAACCCCATCACTGCTTCGAGAGCGAACCTCGTGTGGCGGATACAACATATTCTTGTCCAAATTATTTTTGCATTTCCTTCCACTTTAAAAAAGGGAAATGAAATCCCTTTCTTTGATTTTTACTGGTATCATTCATAGTCTGTGCCCCAAAAGATAGTTTTTGATGGTACCATGGGAAATGTAGAAAGCGCTGTCATTAAAGCAAATCAAATTTAACCTATAACCCAATTTTTTTTGTCTCTGTCGAAAGTAAGTGTGTGGTTTTACATCAGTTGCTCCCTAGATGCATCTGAATGCATATGTTGGAGCATAGTGTTATTTTCATTGTTTCCCCCACATGGGAACAAAATGCTCAAGTATCTTACTTCCCCTACAAAAGCAAATGTGCTGGACTTATGATACAAGAACACATGTAAACAATAAAATCCTACAGCATGTTAAGGTTTTTCAGGCTGTCCGTGTGAGAGGTTTGGGAAATAAATTTCTCTAATTTTCATCACACTTGGTGTGTGTGTGTGTGTGTGTGTGTGTGTGTGTGTGTGTGTGGCTTCGTCAATGTTTGTTCCTTGAAATTGTGTACATAATAAATTATTAGTGGTTATGTAATGTGACCAGTTCACCCTCTAATGAAGAGAGGCAGTGTTGTCCTAGCAGTGCCACTTAGTATGACCTCATTGTCACATATTGTCATAACAGTTTGGCATGGAATGTGTTGAATGTAACTGTTTCTGCCACTTTTTATTTGGGGAAAAAAGAGACTGTAGCTTTGTGTATGTCATGTTTTTTTCCCCCAATGGTGTTGCTTGCTTAATTGGATGTGCATAAAGCTGCTAATTTCTTTAAACCTTCAATGCACACACTTGTTCTTTGTACTGTAGTTTAACCTACATGTTCGTCTCAGTCTGCCATCTTTAGCAACATTTTGTAATGCTTTCTGGTGTTTTAGTTCTAATTGCAGTTATTGTATTTTTTCAAACAATTATTTTTGCAGCATTTACTATACTGACGTACCAAAACAGATCAAACATTTCAGCTCCAGAAGAAATGTTTTCTTTGGTCAAAGCCATTCAGTTGTTTATTTACTTTTGTCCTTTTGGTCTTTGTATTCTTGCATCACTCATCTTCTGTTAAACTTCTTTCGTTCTCCTGCAAAATATCTTGCTAAACTTGGAAATCAATTTTTTCATCAGCGATGGAAATGTATCCAAACTATGATTCTAACAAAGGAGACCCAAATCATGATCACACATTCAGGGATTAAGGTTTCATGTGGCTTTGCTGTGCCTTTTTTCTCTACACACCAAGTCTGATTATCTGAAGGTTTGCACATGCAAAAATGGGCGCAAAGTTGATTGCGCATGTATTAGATACAACCACGATTGCGTCTGCCACACATGCTGTGGACCTCTTTTTCCATGCGGTGGGAGGAGTATATAATGCAAATAGATTATCAAACCCAAAATGAATTAGGGTGGCCAATTTTTGGATCTTGAAGTAGCACGTCTAAAAGGCAGATGCAAACGAGAACGCAAAGTGGTGACTGCGTAGCACAGGCAAAAACGACAGGCAGCAGGGAGAACTTATCCGCTCGCGTTAACATTTTACAATAACAACAAAAATCGTGACATTGTCCTACCTGCCACACTGCTGCTTATGAAATTTGCCACCATGGCTAAGTGAACTTAACTAAAATGTTTGCCTGCAACTCAACCAAAACGGCTCGTATTGCAAAACTAGTTCGTTAGTTAATTCACCCGTAAGCTGAGGTACCACTGTAATTGTTTGGTATTGGTTTATGCTTACTATGTGTGTCCATTATGACCAATTAATGCACGAATCCAGGTAATTCCAAAGGCTTCACATACTTTGTCATGCAACTGTATATCATAGAGAAATGTATAAGAACAATGATGAAAATTTCAAAGGAGCAAATTTCACATCAGACTTTTTCATTTTAATTGTATTTGGCAACACTGCAAGGACATTTAGAATTTTGTTTCTTTGATTTAAATGTCAATATACTGCATTGCAAACATTAGTTCAGAGAATATCAACCTAAAAATAAAAAGTGCAATTCTCTTTCAGACTTTGCCTCAGTCAGTATGACTATCTGACCAGGAGTTGACCTATAACCGCTGCTTAGCTGATGCTTCTCTGGCCTCCAGAGGAGAAAGTCATTGTACTGTGAGAGCAGCAAGGCATTCCTGCTGGCAGTTGGATGAACCACTATCCCTCTCAGTAGCACCTTCCCAATCTAATACTTTATGTAATTAGAGGAAACTGTTGCACATCATTCCCTGGGGACCCTAACTGTTCACTATTTCTCTTCCGTCCATCTCTCTTTTTTGCATGCTTTTAAATGATTTATTGGACAAATAAAATACACTGTAACCCATTCATGCTTAACATAATTGCACTCAATATACACATCTTTAGACAGCAACAGTGAAAAGTCTGTATCATGTACTAGGTTTTTTTTTTTTTTTTTTTTTTTTAATCAATCAAAAAAGTGGCTAGTGTGACAGATTTAAATTGCAGACCACTTAGGTATTGCACAGATGAGCAGATATTTTAACATTACACCTAACTTGAAAAAGGACCTCCCCTTTTTATTTATTTATTCATTTTATTAATTTAATCCCTTTTCCATTATGGAATTATGAATTTATCAAAGAAATGCAATGTAATCTTGCAATTTGAAATGGTTCCACTGACAATGGGCCAACAATTATCAGGCAAACAAATGAATTACTACTAATCAGTAGCTTGCTTAGGACTTCACTGCAGTGACGGAATTGGTTGTAGAACAGTTTTTTAATGAAGACCAAAGTGTCCTGATCTTGAAGCTATGTCATCGTTTCATACACAACCTGATAAAACACATTTGCTACTCAAATGCATTTTACTAAATACTGTGGAATGTGGCATGGGCCAAGGAAAGAGACTATTTTGGCGGGGTTGCAGGATGGTAAAATCTAGAGATTCACAGAGGTCAGTGGACATGGACTGCCACCGACAAAGCACATTGGTTCAGCCTTGGCAGATGTCTGTGCTCGCGTGTGCCTCGCTGGTCTAGTTATGCCAGCATCTAAAGAGGACTGTTAAAAGGTGGTGCCTATATATGGAGATAATTGTGATTGTATGGTTATAAAAGTTGTTTTCAAGATCAACTTCTCAGAAGGAGCTAGTTAAGATTTGCAGTTCTTTTTATGGAGTAGGTACATGGTCCCCAACATCATAGTTCATTAAATGACTGTGTCCCAGTGTACAAAAAGAGGTTCACAAAGACAATAGAGTCAGGCCTTTCAGTACCAAAGTTGCCTGTCCCAGTCTAATACCTCAATCCTGATACCACATTTGCATATTTATCAAATGGTAATCATGTTGTCTATCCTAGCTGTGTAGGGACACAGCAAGGACGGACAACATTCTGCTTTTTTTTTTTTTAGTCCATCTTTTTTTGCATATTGCTGACGTCATGCGGAAACCTTACATTTTTCACTTTTACAGAAACCCAAAAAACGGCTTTTTTGTTTTTTTTTGGAGCCATTAAAATTGCATTGGTTATAAAATTTTAAAAGATAACACCCTTTGGAGTCAGACCAATAGTATTGATTATTGACCAAATTTGGACATAGCAGGTTTTGGGCCAACACCAGCGATATAGTCTTTGTGGTGTAGGCCTTAAACAGCACGAGCTAATAAATCACTCTTCTGTAAAAATGTTTTAGGTTTAAACCAAAAATACCACTTCGTGTTGGTCGTGGGTGATTTTAGCCTACCAGCTGTCTTTGGGCAATAGGTGGGATTTGGACTGGGGAACTATACAGTCCGCTCGAAAGGTATTGGAACGGCAAAGTCACTTCCTTCGCTATTGTTGTATACTGAAGACATTTGGGTTTCAGATCAAAAGATGAATATGAGACAAAAGTTCAGAATTCCAGCTTTTATTTCATGGTATTTACATCTATTAGCGATTAGTCATCGTGATAAATTTACTGTCAATCACAGTGATCAGATATGTGTGTATTTCCTCGATGAAGCATGATGGAAGTGTGTGAAAACAGCCAATTAGAGTAGTCCTTCTCCTGCCCCACTTACGTTTGCAAGTTTTGGGCGTAAACAGAAACTGTGCCTCCTCGGCTGCCCCCCCCTCTCCCCCGACCCCACCCGTGAAATCGAGACTCCCTGTGGGACTTAGCCGTCCTTACATGGCCCTTCCTCTCCTTACCTCTGACCCGGCGACAGAGCTGCCTGATCGGCTCAGAGTTCCCAACTTTGGTTGTCTGGCGGTGTCTCTACAGCAGTGTGGGGCAATGTTTTTAACTAGCCGATGTGCAATGTATGTCGGCGGGCCACACTGTGTTCATTAATTTGAAGAAGTAAACTCAAGTGATTAAGTGGAAAGTATAAAAATGCAAGCGCAGTCATCGCAGCCCGCCACTCACTGCTGCCAGCACATGTAGCATTAGCATATTATATATAATAGCCGCTGCTAGCGATGAGGCAACCGGACCGAAGCAGCAATCAGCTGTCATCATCATTATTCAGGTGGTTTGTAAAATGGCAAAGCAAGTTAATCTGTATTGTTAATAAAGATGATGCACATTTGAAAGTAGCAATAATGTTAACAGACAGGGTATGTAGCATCACTGGAGAATTATGTTTAGAATCCAGGGCGCCTTAATTATCCCCCCCATTATTTCATCTTGTATATCTCCAAAATTACTTCATGCTAGTGCACTGTACTGGTATATTTTACCTCATTTGTTGCAGTTGTTGTTATATTTTTCTATTTTGTTTAATTTGTTTTTAGTGCTTAGTATGTCAATATAATGTTGTGGTTACTATTTTATTTACCATGAAGAGTGTTGTTGGCAAAATATGTCAAATGTTTAACTACTCTCTAGCTGCTTTAGTGTTCAGTACTGATGCCTTAAAACTGGCTGTTGTAAAGTTTAAAAAAAAAAAAACTTGATGATAATCGATCGGTCACTATGGGGAACATTTTTTGTCAGATCGGCCAGCCCTTGGCGGGGTACAACCTCGACTCAGCCAGTCAATCTGCTGGCACATAATAGATATGTGCAAAAATGACAATTGGAAATTATTATACTGCAATTTTTGTATGGCTACAAAGGCAAACGTTAAGCCATTATGTGATGAACTAAAGTACATTTTAAGCATTAATCAGGTACACTGTTATTTTAACCATTTTATTTAAAAATATACTGTATATTTCGAGGATATTCTTTATAATGATGGCACATCTTCTGCACTATACAGATATGAAATTGTACATATACAATACAAAATATGCAAAGCATTAATTTTGCATGAACTGCTGGGTGAGAGAGGAAGGGATTTTTTTCCTTGTTTTTTTCCTTTTTTATTTTTTTGTGGCAGGGTAGGGAGCTAGAGGATGGGAATAGGAAACAAAAACATTTTACAAAGAGCCAAAGTGCAGAGGGACGCATTAAGTCTACAAATGTTGTGGCTTTTCTGTCACATGGTACAACCATAGTTTTTAACAGTGAAATGTCAAAAGATTGAGCAAACTTTATTGGAATGCGTTATTTCCTTGGTTTTGCTGTACCATAAATTGTTTGTGTCCCCTGAAAATCACTTTCAAACATGCAAGACAGATAAAAGGTTTGTTGTAATAGCAGTGCGAAGCTGAAGGAAATCAAAAGTAGAAACACAGACCTGCTTGAATGTTTTTTCTTTTTTCTTTTTTTTTTTAAATCATTTTTTCCCTTTTCATTTAAATTAAACAATTTGCTGTATAAAACCACTCAAAATTTGATGTAGACATTTCATGACAATATGCTGTCACACTGACACAAACATTTGAATATTTCAAAAAAAAAATTGACAGGCACAGAGCCACAAATGATACTGCCTGGCTGTCTCCAGTGTAACTTTTTCATAGGTTTAAACATTGCACAGCGGACCAGTTTTAGTGAAAATTGTAGTTTTCATTGCAAACCGAATATGTTGTCACTCATTATTTGCCCATGTATTTTAAAAGGTCATAAAGATGCACATTAGTTCAAATAAACAAATACTTTACCCCTAGTTGCTCATTTCATGCTCGGCATCATATTCTCTGTGGCGCTCCTTTTCACCCTGCCCCCCACCACCAAATTGAGCACAAAGTGCGGAGCTGCAGCAGCAGCTTTAGTCTGATGCTAATGCACATCCTCTCCCTCCTGCATACAAATATGTCCTGACCCAGGCTTGCTGTTTGCTTATCACTTGATCACATTTGTTTTCAGGCTATTGACCACAGTTTAGGTTGTCACACCCGGTAACTGTCATAGTATAGAAGTTTGCAGATTGTTTATATGCAAATAGAAACTATTTATAAAAAAAAAAAAAAAAAATCACTTATGCTTTTTTTGTGACAGAGTTTGAGTCTAATAAAAACTATATTCGTGTCTGAACAACCAAATGTTGCTGGATCACTGGTGTGGGTGACAGGATATCTGATTCTTTTGCCTTGCCTTAATTGGTTTAATCTTGGGGCTTTCAGTCCTGATTAGTGTGTTAACTGTAAAGAGCCTTCGGTACTGGGAAAGGTTTGATTTTCACAAAAGAACTGTACCTTATCTGCCATTGGGTATTTTTGACAACGTATTTGTAATTTCTGTGTTATATTAAAATAAAATGAAGCTATTTTTACATCGATGACATCGGCGTTACAACAAACATGAAACACTTGTCGAATATATTCCTCTCAGGAACGGTGATTTGTAATCTCTGAATGCAAATGTCTCTCATTTCAGAAAAATTACATATCCACTTTATAGTTTCGAGTGTTGGTTGGCTTGTTTACAGTGTTTATTGTGTGGGTAAGAAGTGAATTCAAGTATTTTTAAAAGGACGCAATGTTTCCACTTAATGTAGTTAGCTGAGGTCATTTGAGCAAGTTTATGCTATGTGCTGAGGAGTATTGACATATGGTGGAAACAGATCTTACAGCTGACACTTTGCTTGTTTAAAATGGTTGCCCCTGCCTTGTACGAACACCTTCCATTCATAGAAAAATAATTGTATGCCTATCTCTTAATCACCCTAATACTGTCATATATGTCATGGGGCCAATAAGCATTTGTCTTGTTTTCTTAAATCCCAGAAAGTATAATTATTTAAAAAAACATTTTTTAAAATTTTTTTATTTTTAACATGAACTGGAAAACGAATTGAAAAAGCAAACCCTGTATCATCAAATGGTCAAATGGAAAACCATATGCCCTCGCAATAAATAAAAGTTCATACTTCACACTCTTTGTAAGGCAGTTGCTGACACTTGCACTGCCCATAGCCATTAATGATCACAAGTGCTCCTTCTTCGTGACTGGGCTCATACTCATTATAGGGTACCTGTGTAGCTAGATCTGCCATAGGCTGCCGCTGCTGGGCCCTCATCTGTCGGCGGCTCTGAATAGCGGAACAGTGGCGTATCCGGCGCAGCGTAGGGGGGCAACACTTCCGTGACATATATACAACAAAAATGATGAAAAAAAATGTAAACAGAAGAGCCATAGTCCCCATGATAACCCTATGAGTCATAACAGTATTGTCCATGATGGAGAAGTCATCTGTTACAGCAGTCTCTTCCAATGCAGTAGTGGTTGCTTGAGAAATGATAGGTGTTTGTGTTGTGGTTATTGTGGTTGTGAGTGTGGTAAAGCTCCCAAAGTCCTCTCCATAGTCCTGTGTAGGGGTTGGCTGCATAATTCCAAAAAAGGAGCTTGTCATCTCTGTAGCGGTGGTAGCGTCTGTGGTTGTACTAGTGGTCTGAACAACTGGTGCTGAAAAATTCTGGCAAAGGTGGAATCCATACACAGCATCAAGAATTTCCTCACCTTGGGCATATTCAGGGCTATGGCAGAGAATGGAATGTTCCCACCTTCCCTTGAAGGTGCTTACCCAAGTGGCTAGAGAGCAAATCATTTTGGTACATTCCCAGAGGTTGCTAGACAATCCAATAGTACTTAGAGACTGCCACATATCCATTACTTGGGCATCCAGACTGCTTAATTTGTTGTTATCCAACAGCAAAATCTTGAGATTTGGCAGTGTTTGAAAGACATCAGGTGTCAAGCCACGGATTTCATTTCCTGTAAGGTCCAACTTCTCTAAAGTGGTCCAGGTCCACTCCATGCCGCATGTTATGTTGCTGATCTTATTCCACTGCAGATACAGGAATTGGAGCCCAATGAGGCGTGGGAAATGGGCCAAGTTGATCTTTGTTAGCTGATTGTGCTCCAAATGGAGCTCTTTGAGTTTGATGAGGCCAGCAAAACCATTTCGTGCTAGACTCCGTAGACGGTTGCTGCTAAGACCAAGGTATTCCAGGCTGCGACAGTCCCAGAATGCACGAACAGGAGTGGTACGAAGTAAATTGGAACGTAGGTGGAGTATTTGCAGCTTTCTTAATCCATGAAACAGTTCTGGTTCCAGTGCAGTCATCTGATTGAAGGACAGGTCCAAAATCTGCAGATTAATGAGGTGGATAAAGGTTGTATTGGGCAACTTGGTGATACGATTGGAGCTCAGATTAAGGTCTTTCAGTTTGTAGAGCCCTTGGAAGGCATCTTCTTGAACCGTAGTAATCTGGTTGTGGTCTAGGTGTAACCAGGTGAGCTGACTGAAGCCATAGAATTGATCAGGGCTGAGTTCAGTGATGCTGTTGTGCCGTAGTGAAAGCCCTAGGGCCCCTTTGTCCACACCATCTGGGGGTGCCTGAAGTCCTTGGGTGTCGCAGTAGAACTGCAGGTCCTCACAGCGGCATTTTTGAGGGCAGGTTGTGCATGATGCAGAAGGGAGCAGGCACACAAGGAGCATGCTGATCATATACAGACAAAGAGCCGCTGGTGCAGGTCCCACCAATGGCCACCTTGAATGAAAACCTGAGTGGATTTGAAGATAAGAAAATGAGCATGGGGGATGTGGGGGAGGGTGGCATCTCATCCAAGCTAATGTTGAGAATTGAGCAGCTTTACTGAATTTGTTTCCATTATGGCTCTGAAAACAGTTCTAGTTTCAATTCCACTTTTTGCCGCATGATAGATTGTTTTTACTATCGTGATTTAACTATGATTTCATTAAGCCATTTCATCAATTTAGAATGATTTAGGTACACCTCAGATAAAAGATGTAGTAATAAGCAACCACTCTGTAGTTCTCCTTTCATGATCTTGTTTGAAAGGCTGTTATTCATGCCGTTTTCAAACCCTATTGCAATAAATGTGATCATCTATCATAACCAAGTAAAACGGTGGCAGAAAATACCTCTGTAACATTTATTGAATTAACTTGGTTTCCAATAATTTAGTGGAGAACAGCCTCTTTAAAGATTAACTGCTAACATTGCTTCACGAAGGAGCACATCCTGTAGTGCAGTTGGAATATGTGGTTGTTTATACCAATACATAGAAAAATGAGTGTGTGTGGGTGTGAGCGTGTGTCTGTGTGTGTCAGTGGACAAGGAAAGAGTAGATAAATTGTCGATGAGGTTTCAGTTCTTTGCTTTTCTAGCTCCTACGTGTCTTCCCTAACCTTTCATATAAAGAGGCAAACTTACCCATTCTTTTGTGCACATCGGAAGCTGAATTCAACTGTCCTTCGCCACAGACTTCTTGAGCAACCACATGGAAGAAAAATCTAAATGGTAAGAACCTCCTTGGAATAGCACAAAATGAACCAGTCGCTTTTGAAATGAAGCAATACTCAGCCCACGCAAAGGAGAGAGAATATACATTTCCATGTCCCAGGATGTTTATTCCAGTTTTTCTTTGCTGTCCCATAAAATCCAGGAAATGTTCACGTTGTCTTCTTTATCCAACAAGTCCTTGAAGTATAGCTGATGGTTTTTTTTTTAAGTTGAATATTTGCAGTCCCTGCAATTCTGGATAAGGTTCTCCTCCTCCCTTTTTTCTTTTGACCCTTTTCTTTCCTTTCCACTGCAATGTTAAATCAGCTGGTTACTTCAAGATCAAGCCTTATCCCTTTCATGGCTCTTAGTCTTCACCCCTAACTTGTTGATGGATTCCAAAGATTCTGCTTTTGACGCCGGTTAAGTCCCAACATTGCCTCAGCAGAGCCTTCATCTGCTTGCTGAGATGCAAGAAGAGAGGAAAAAAAGCCGAGCAGAGCCAGGGATGTTATTCTGTGCTTTTTGTTGCAGCCACTCACTGCTACAGAGTGGTGGCAGCCTGGCGTCGACCATCACTACTCTTTCTCTCTCTCTTTTTCTCTCCCACTCACGCAACCGCTTTCTCGTTTGCTCTCTTGGGCTCTCTCACTCGCTCGGTCTCGCTCACTCACTCACTCAGTCACTTACTTGCTCTCTGCCTCATACCACTGCTTGTGTACCTCCAGTCTTCTCTTCCACCCCCACTTCTTCCCACTGACCTGTCACAATCAGAATATTGCACTTTTGAACATGTTGGGGTGGCCTGGTATTCAAATTAACCACACCTTTAAATCTAAGCCTTGCTTGGTCTGTAATCTATAAATAATAGTTTTTATACTGCCTGTAAAAGGACCAAAAACATTTATTGTAAATTTGACACACCACAGAGAAGTGTTTTTAAAAAGTCTTCCCAATTTGAATGAATAAAGCAAATCACCATGTATGTAAGATGAGGCTAAAAAAATCATAAAAGATCCGACTTTGAGCTGCTGGACTTTGTGGTCATGTCTACTGAAGGTGCTGAAGACAGCCCTTCACCTGTCAATCAAATATGTTCTCCCGTATGCTATGTGCTCGTGTCTAGTCAGCTACTTGATGAATATCGTGTCCCGCAGTGTTAAATAAACAGTTAACTTTCCCGAGTCTCTTGGTATGTGGGGAGGGGACCCACACACAATAACACTGACTGAGCGAGGCATTGACACCTGCTGTGGTCGAACAAGCTCGTTCGCTCGCAAGCTAGCGAACTGTTAACTTTCCCTTAAGTGTCTCTGTTGTGCATGCACGTATGACGCCTGGAGCAAGGCTGTGGAGTACTGGACGGCTCCAACGCCAGTCTGCTAGTCCATAAGCCTAGCCATTAGTATCAGGCAAATTGGCAGTGGGACCATCCAACGCGTGGGTCATATTTAGTTTAAAATGCCTTACTTTAACCAGGATCCATCGCCGTACCGTGGCCAGAGGTGGGTTGGTTTTGCGCCTGTCAGCTAGTTGGTGCAGCCCTCGTCATCTGCCACACTGTGTTGGACCCTGCTTAGCTTTTTCCCCATTCTTCCGTGGTCGCTGTGCATCTCCCCGGGTTTGGCTATCAGATGCCTCCTTTCACAGAGATAGTCTCTGTGGAGGGATGCGGAGAAACTATGCACAAGTCAAAATGGCGTCTGCTGTAAACACAAGCTAAAAATTGTGAAATATTTTGTATTTTTTAAAGTAAATGCGACGCGGCAGCAGTTGCAGCTCTGCTCAGAATGTTATTCTAAGATTCGTTCTGATTCGAGTCTGAAATTTCTGTTGATCGCTTTTTCAGGCCCATTCGAATCCCAATTTGAGTCCCCACCCATTCATGAGCAGCCCTACTTGCCACAAATACTGTACCCGGGAAGCTGTCTTGAAGGTTCACTTACATTTGAAACCCACATCAACACTCTACCCTTTTTTTGTTATAACCACATTTGGCTCTTTACCTGAATTAAAAAAATAAATAAATCATTAACACTGCCAAACTGCTTCTCGTTAAAAGGACTGTCCTCCCAATCTTGGATTACGGCAATGTATATAGATAATCTTAAAAAAAATTATTTCGGAAGATGCACTATTACCATGGTGTCACTGCTTTGTCACTCAAGTTCCATTTAATACCCACCACTGTGTACTGTACTCCCTGTTCAATTAGCCCTCTATTATTTCACATAGGCAAACAAATCCAGTAGTACCTGTTTATATTTAAAACACTCAATTGGTAAGACTCCACCCTATCATCACTCATTGCTCACCATTCATACCACCACCCACACTCTCCGTTCCAGAGGTTTCATTAACCTCTTTATTCCCAAAGTCTGTACCACTTTTACCAACCCTAACCCATCTTCTTGTCAATGTTATTCCCCACACAACTAGAACATCTTAGATCAATGAATAAAACACACCTTCTGCATCCCCGTTTTATCATTTAAAAGGTTATTGAGCGAAACTGTACATAGCCGCAGCACCCGTTTTGAGCCTGTTTTTAGTCACCATATGCTGTCAGGTAACCCTGTAACTCTATTATTTGTATTTGCTTCTCTTTTTTTGTCTGGCCGCTGATCGGCCAGGTCGGCATTGCAAATGAGAATCTCTTCCCAATTGACTTACCTGGATAAATATATCTTAAATACATGCCCGTTCTTAATAAGCACATTGCACTTTGCTCTTCTATATACAGTAAGGTATAGAATGGGATCTTTTTTGTCTTAATTACATATTTATATTTTACATTTCGCTGAGCCCGCCTCAGAGAACCATCATGGAAAGGCGTGTCGGTGGAATTGAGGAGGTCTTCGAAGTATTCTCCCCACCGTCTCACAATGTCCCGAGTCGAGGTCAGCAGCTCCTCTTCCCCACTATAGACAGTGTTGATGGTTCTGTCTCTGGGGTTGAGGTCACCGAGGTGGTTAAAAAGCTCCTCGGTGGCAAGGCCCTGGGGATGGATAAGATTCGCCCAGAGTTCCTAAAGGCACTGGATGTTGTGGGGCTGTCCTGGTTGACACGCCTCTGCAACATCGCGTGGACATCGTGGACAGTGCCTCTGGATTGGGAGACTGGGTGTTCCAACTGACTGTGTGTTCCAACGACAGGAGGATCACACCCTCCATGGTAAGGTTTATTCAGGGGTGCTGGACAGGAGGGTTCGTCGGCAAGTCGAATGTCAGATTCAGGAGGAGCAGTGTGGTTTTTGTCCTGGCCGTGGAACAGTGGACCGGCTCTACACCCATGGCAGGGTCCTCGAGGGTGCATGGGAGTTCGCCCAACCAGTCTACATGTGTTTAGTGGACTTGGAGAAGGCGTTCGACCATGTCCCTTGGGCGGTCCTGTGGGGGATTCTTCGGGAGTATGGGGGTACCGAACCCCCTGATACGGGCTGTTCGGTCCCTGTACGACCGGATTCAGAGTTTGGTCCGCATATCCGGCAGTAAATTTGGACTTGTTTCCGGTGAGGTTTGGACTCCGCCAAGGCTGCCCGTTGTCACCGATTCTGTTCATAACTTTTGGCATCTTTATTTGCCAAGTATGTCCAAAAAACACACAAGGAATTTGTCTCCGGTAGTTGGACCCGCTCTAGTACGACAACAGACAGCCAATTGACAGAGAATACTTTTGAGACATAAAGACATTGACAAAAGCAGTCAGAGCAATAAAGGGTTGCTAGTTATTTGGTAATGCCGGTACGAAAATATATATATATATATATATATATATATATATATATATATATATATATTTTATTATTATTTTACAATTGTGCAAAAAGATGCAGAGTCCTCTAGCACTTATTGCATCGGACTATTGCTATATTAGTCATTCAAACTGCTCTGACCATTGTGCAAAGGGCGCCAAGATATCAAGGAATGTATGCAGTTTAAAGTGACTAGTAGTGCAATAATCTGGGACAATGTTGATTTGTGCAAATGTTGCAGATACTCCCCAGTCGGTGTGCAAGTGGTGGAGATGCTACTCTGGCATGAGTGGCCAGCATTGGTCAACAACAGATATGCAAATAGTGCAGCGTGTTGAGACTACTACAGTGATTGCATGAGTAATATATAATTGGCCCGACAGAAATGTGACAGCGAAGGAGTTTGTCTGAATTTCCATATTTTTAAATTGTCAAGAACATTACCACGGGACAGATACTGCAGTATATTATGTAATAAGACAAAAATAATTATGTTTACTGTTTAGTTGGACAACATCTTCATTACGGTCTGTCACTCCATTATTCTCTATCAATACGTTTTTGGGTCCGAAACCAAAAATGCACCTTTCGGCCATTTTCAGCCAAACATTTTCGATGGCCGAAAATTCAGGACATCGCTAGTGAAAACCCTGTAACCTAACTAGTTCCTTTTGCCCCTTTCTCATCTAATTTCCCCTTAATCTTACTAATGTTCTCTCGCTCATCTGCCATGCTGTGTGAATCTTTGGCAGATAACTAGTGTGTGTCTATGTGAGAAAACTTTAGTTCTAGTAACTGCCAATTGAGCATTTTGCAGAATGAGGCTGAACATCTCTGTTCTGTCGGGAACAGTGATTGCAGTTTGACTACTGCTTAGCACTTAGCTTTCACTTCTGCTAAGAAGGGTTGAAATGTTTTTGTACATAATTTAGACATAGAAATAGTATGTTAAATTTGTATTCATTTGTGCAAATTTCCATTTTTTAAATAATACAAGTGTAACCGCCAAAGTCGAACACAATCGCTCGTTGACTAACATAATTTCCTAGAGAATCAATAAAGCATTTACCTACAATGTTCTATTAAAATAAGTTTTCCCATTTAAAATGTTTTTCATTCCAAATTTTTACCCTTTAAAACCTAATTATACATAAATACATATATATAACATTTTAAGTAATATTTTAACATTCCTAATATTTCATACCAGCCAAAACCTAACTAACCACTGAATGATACAACCCTTGATACCCTTATCCTTATAGGGTCGCGGGCGAGCTGGAGCCCATCTCGGCTGACTCTGTGCGAGAGGTAGGCTAAACCTTGAACTGGTCGCCAGCCAATCGCAGGGCACATATAGACAACCATTCGTACTCACATTCACGCTTATGGGCAATTTAGTCTTCAATTAACTTACCATGAGTGTTTTGGGGATTTGGGAGGAAAATAGAGTACCCGGAGAAAACCCACACAGGCATGGGAAGAACATGCACACTCCACACAGGCGAGGCCGGATTTGAACCCGGGTACTCAGAGCTGTGAGGCAGGTGTGCTGACCAGTCGTCCACGGTGTCACCATGATACAACTAAAATAAAGTCTAATTACTCAATGATGATTTTGAACACAGCCTCAACATAAAAATGAAAACCAGTTTTGCCAATACTTTGGTCGACAATAGCCAGTCTCAGAGTATGAGAAAATGGCATGTTTCTATTATAGTCTGTTGTTTCCAGTGATTTTATTTTTTTTATTTCATTTGTTTTTCTGCTCATTCCTTTTTTTGACCAGGAAAAAGTTTTAACTTTTAATTTTCAATTCAATTATTGTAATTCCGATAAACCACATTTTTTTGTGGATTAAAATAAATAACTATTTTTTTATTCATAGTGGAATCTCAGTAGAATGGACTAACGGGCGGGCGATCGTCCGATATAGCCGATTGTCCGTTACACTAAAGCATGTTTTTTTTGAGGCCATATGCACCCATATTACTGAACAGTACAAAATGGTTTTGTAGGGTATTTTTCATGGTCTAAAATGCCCACAACAATACAAAGTGATTGTAAATAAATATAAAAAAGCTTGAACATATTTGAAAGTTTCACATTTTATCCAAACCTCCCACGCTAGTGTGCTTGGTCATGGTGACATTGTTGACATACAGTACTCATCATAGGCTAGAGGCTTTCATGAGCCGCGAGGAATTCGTGTGCTTCCTCCCTTGTTCCAAATCCATTGCTGAAGGCGAATGGCTTGACAAAATGTCACTGTACAAAAAATAGCATGTTTCAGACGCAATAGACTTTTGTAGTCATCAGTTAACCACCATGTTGCCTTCTCTCTCTCTCTCTCTCTCTCTCTCTCTCTCTCTCTCTCTCTCTCTCTCTCTCTCTCTCTCTCTCTCTCTCTCTCCCCCTCCCTCCCTCTCTCTCTCTCTGAGCTGTGCTCTATGCACAATAGATATTAGATATAACCACTGCCACATCAATGCCCCACATTCAACAAGGCCGCCACGTAGGCACGGGAGGAACGCCTTTCGAATTTGGATCTTGTCATATTGTGCATCTGTGACTTGATAATACATCAGTCCCATTTTCTGCCTGCATTGCACCACAGCATGAGTAAAAACGGGGGCCAATTCTGGAACTAACAGACATCGTCAAGAGCAGTTTAAGTGACAAATGGAAACAATTTTTGGTCACTTTTTGTCCCGACGGTCCGTTTTATCTGATACCCGTTATATAGGCGTCCGTTTTATTGAGGTTCCACTGTTCTTTAAAAAATTTAATTTAATCTTTACTGTGGTAGACTTTATCGCACTTACATAACGAGTGGTTCTGTCACCCAGTTCACTGTTTCTGTGTGACGTAGAGATCTTTAAAACCGAGTAGCAGCATAGGCTAATGTTAGCTGCTCCTCGTCACACACCCTCACACCGAATTTTCATGAAACTTGAGAGGTCTGATTAAAACTATGGTACGTAGGTAGTCTCAGAAATTTATTTGATTAAAGCAACCTTATTAATGAACATCCATAGTATTTGTTTTATCATCATCATTGTTCTGTAGCGTAGTGTATACAAATAATTTGCCAACAGGGGTCTTGAAAAGGGTTTATTTGTTTATTGCTGGATCACCATTACCTTTTGCTGCATATAAAAGCTAATCTTTCTGGCGTCTGTCAGAAAATAAAACTTTATTGGGGCTTATCTCACGACACAGAGTCATTACAATGCTACCAATTCTCTCGTTTTCTTTACAGGCTGGCAGAAAGGACAGGAGTGATGCGCTGAACACAGCCATTGACAGAATGACAAAGAAAACGAGAGATCTCCGCAGACAGGTATGTTTTTTGTTTTTTTCCCCCTCTTAATCCCCCCCAACACCTGTGGTTTTTTAATTGTATCATTTTCCACCACCTCCCCCTTTTTAGGTACAACAATTAATGAATGTAAATGAATAAGTGGCATAACATATACGCTTTGAAAAGTTGAAACATTGCCCTTTTCTTGTATTTCTCACCCCATAGCTACGTAAAGCTGTAATGGACCATGTGTCTGACTCATTTTTGGAAACCAATGTACCCCTCCTGGTTCTGATTGAAGCTGCAAAGAATGGCAACGAGAAAGAAGTCAAGGAATATGCACAGGTGTTCCGTGAGCATGCCAACAAGCTGATTGAGGTAATGTACAATGTTGACTGTTCTTTGACAAAACCCACTGCAACCTAAAGATTATTTTTTTTTTATAACTGACTGACTGTTCTTATTTTACTTGGCCTACTAGAATCATTGGGCTTTCTAGGTTCTCTATATGTAACAGTGATGACATACACTTGTACTGTATGCAGTGTTGGGAAGATGACCAGAATTGGAAATATATTTTAAATTTTCAATTACAAGTTACCCTATTGAAAATGAAATAGTTGTGCAACTATTTCAGTTAATTTCTCAAAGTAATATAATTGCAATTATTAAAGTTTTAATTTTAAATTTTAATCTTAATTTTGAATTAATGCCCTCAACTGTTAACCATTTTCACATTTTAAGACCTGATACTTTTGAATCCTTTCAGCAGTAAAGACTACACAAAGACAATATATTAAGACTGAGTCTTAACACGATCAGGATTTCTGGGGCCGATCACCGATCAAGTTTAAAAAAACGATAAAACGGCGTTCAAGGATTGGCCACTGACATAAGTTTAGGTCAAATTAACATTACAACATGACCGAAATAATGGGTGCTAACTTCCTGTAATAAAATGACTTTATTGCAATTCAATTACTTTCACAAATATGGTTAATGACATGCTTACTCTAACTTTCTCACTGTGGACGGGTGTTGTCCAGAGTGTGCGTCTGTTTGGCTTTGTTTTTTCAAAATGTATTTATTTATTTTGTTTGTTTTCCTCCACGCTGCGTTGCTTGAACACGTCATGCTCCTCCTTGTGTACATTATTTAGGTGCCCGATCAAATTTGTTGTGTTGAAGCATTTAGATGACTTTCTCCATGATGTACTTGAGTTGTGCACAGACTGCAAATAACTTGTGGGACTATTTTTGTGTGCTGTTTGTCTGAGAAACCACAAAATAGTCCCACACCGACAGACGTTTTTTCACGGACGCAATTTAAAAAAACTTTATTGGCCGTCATATAGTTAGAGTACTACACCACAAGACACATGACAAGGCTAAAAATAAACTAACTTTTGGATTCATACGCGACGGTGACCCGGAGTAAATCCAGTCATTGACGTCATCGATCGGCTCCGCGAATTATGACATGAAGGCCGATCACCATAAAATAATAATTATCGGCCGATGCCGATCAAACCGGTTTGTAAGTCTAATTAAGACTCCACAAGATTGAATTTCAGAACAGCTGTATACAGTACACTTAGTGTAAAACATTTTGTATTAACAAATCTGTAAACATTCACAGTTGACTTTCAACAGTCAATGCAAATTTGGTGCAGATTTTAAATTACAGCACCTTCTTTATATCATTCAAAAGTGGCCAACAGAATGATGCATAACCTAACAGATTTTACAAGCTGTGTACATGTAAAGGCCTTTTCACACTGCACTTAGCGGCGCACCGTTGACAAACCATGTCGCGACATTGTCAAGTACACATTGATGAGGTGCCGTCCGTCTACTTCTCATTTACCAGTGGGGAAAGTCCCAGGTAGACTACTACGTCAGCACTTCCAAATAGGGGCAAGCGTGCACCAGGGCGCTGTTGTCCTTGCCACCTGTTGTGCGTCTTTTTAATATAAAGGTCTTTGTGTCCTCAGGTTCGACATCAGCTTTTTTGACATTGGAAACTAAAATACAAGGATGCCTGAAAATTGTATTGCTTAGGCTACGATTGCACACAGCACTGTACAATCACAAAGGGGACCGGGAACAGTGCCCCCACCATCATGGCTGCCACGTAGACAGGACGCGGACCCAGCACATGACTAGAGCAAGCCAGTCACAAATGTCTGCTTAGAGGAAGGATATTCCCAGCATGCTTTGCGGTGCACTTTGTAAAATAATTGGTAGTTAACTAAGCTAAACGCTGCTCTCTTCTAGCCTTTGTTTCTACCTACATTGTTATACTGTAAGTCTGTGTCTTTGTGATATCTCGGGCTAGTTGGTATGTGGGTGTCATTTCTTGGAACCATAACTGTGTGTTGTATGATTAATAATGACCTTCTGGTCATGTTCACTGCATTGTTAGAGGACCAGGCAACTTACCACTTCCAGCTGCATGAAATGCTAGCTTGTTCTACCTGCAATTAGCTAAAAAAAAAATAATCTGCGCTTATGCTAGGATGTTTCATATGTATCTAAGAACGTATTCATAGAAATTTCCAAAAGCAACTAATTAAATTTCATTAAAATAAATACATTACTTAAAATTACTTTATCCCAGTAATATACTGAATTACAATTACATACATTTTGTAATGAAATTACCTAACAGTGTTGTATGTAATTTGTTACTCCCCTACACTGACTGCATGTTTAGACCCTATTGTTAATTTGATTTGTAATGTTCCTGAGGAGTGCTAACCCTTTCTTCATGAATAATGCTCTCCAGTTCTCTTAACATTTTTGGGTTTGCATGCTGCAATCAAATACTTAAGTTTTTACTCTGCTCGATATTGAAATTTATACTTTTCCCTAAGAACGTGAGAGTAGACGATAGACCACAAAGTGATGACTTTGGAGCAACAAGCCAGAGGCAGTACTAGCTGACCTCATTAGTGTACTTTCACTCAATTCCTTGAATGTCCATGTCTGAGCTTCAAATGCTGACATTTGAAATGGGACATCTCCCCATGGGCGGTTGACCACACGTCCACTGCATTGGCTGGTCCAGTGAGAACAGAGCAGTTTAGGCTTTTGCCAAACAAAACTGCTGGTGAATTGGACAGAATGGGGCACCACATCAGGGAGGGAACCTTTAAATTGCCAAGAAACACCTCACTGTCAGGCCTCAGGACATTGAGAGGCTTATAGGCATGTTTGTATGATAGCTACTTGAAGAGTAAAATACCTTGTGTGACTGATAGTAGCTTGTAGTAGTCGGGGTGGAAAAAGACTATGTAATCAAAATTTAAATATTATGAACAATGCGTCCAGTGTCAAAAACTTTCCAATGTATAGCCTTATCTCCCTTTTCTATATTCCGATAAGATTAATAATAACTAACTGTTTTCAGTGAAGTGCAGATTTTTTTTGTAGAACGTAGCATATATTGCCGTTTGGATAAAATTATATATTAAAAAATAATTTATTTAAGAAATCGTCGAAGCAGCAGAGACAACAGTTTTGTCCAAAATATGGACAAAGTTGTTCTTCCCTAATTGTTAATGAAAGGAAAATCCACATTAACTTAAATAACTTGAAACTGACGAATAAGTAATAATAAATTATTTTTAAAAATACTGAAAATCAGACATTGCTTTTGAATTGTGGTACAACAAAATCATTTTAAGACAAATTAATGAAACCGATACCCTTAACTTACTTTGTTGTGCTCAAGACAACACTGTCTGAGACCAGATCTCACCGAAACCAAGACAAAACCAAGACCTTTGGGAGTCGTGGCCCCTTATGTTATGATTCTACATTTTTGTGTTGAAGGACAGCCAGTGGAGAATTAAATTTGCATCAGGCACCTTGTCGGGCATCTAAGGGGTCCTCGTGGATTTTGTTTACCGCAGATGGCAGTTGTTTTTATCATCAAAACCTGTGTTTGTGATGAAGATGTCAGACAGAAATATCCAGGCAGTACAATGCAGACAGCCCTAGTTTGAAGACGTCTGTGACGCTAATTAGAGAACACATCTTGGTTTAATACGCCCCTATTGTCAGGTTAGTCTTTTATAGGGGTACCATCATTTTGGTCCATGCCTGTTTCATAAGTTTGTTTTTCAAAAGCAATGTCCAAATTGGTTAATTTTCAGTAATTTTTTTATTTTCATTGTATTTGGTCCCACCATTTTTGGACCTGTGTAGAAGATGGATAGATTTCCATTGCTTTAGATCAAAATCCTTAAATTTGTGCTCCTAAAAATGGCTTTTGACAAACCAGTTGCCCTATTCTACCCACATGATGAGCACAAGAGTTTGTAGCCTAAAGGCAAATGGTCCATTAGTTTGCACACATTTGTTTGAAACGGTTATGACATTGACTGACCCACATTCATCTTTAGATGCCATCTAAACAGATCCCACTAACTTTTGTCAGAACTGTGTCGCTTTTAGTAGGTGAGTGACATTTACTCGGGAATATTTAAAATTAAAAACACAAGACCCAAATATCGGTCAACACTTTTTCTCCTGCTGTAGTAAATTTACGAGTTGTAGTAGATTACATTTAAACACATTATTGTCTGGATAATCCAATTTTGGCATAGTGCCTCTCATTCCAGACATTATTTTTCTGCATTGTTGCCAGCATATCCAAACAGTCTGTGACCTACATTTTTCTGGAGAAGCATGTTTCTTGGGAAGATGTGAAAATTCTTTTTAAAGTTATTATGGACATGTCCTTTGTTTGCAAGTCTTAAATGAAAATCAGAACCTTTTCACTTATTTTCTTGTGTATGCTGGTTCTATCTTATTCTTCTATTTAGGTGGCCAACTTGGCCTGCTCCATCTCCAACAACGAAGAGGGAGTGAAGCTGGTCCGGATGGCAGCATCTCAATTAGAAACTCTTTGCCCTCAGGTAACTGCTGTTTACACCCATTTCCATTAAACTTGCGCCCCCCCCTCTAGTTGTAAAATATAATGAAAACAATGTTTTAACCATGTAAGGAAATACAATATTGTGAGTTGATTGTCAGAGCAACTGTGTACACATCAAAGGATTTGATTATAGACTCCTGCATAATACTCTTTGCGCGTATTGATACTAAATAGTTGTTTACTCTTTAACTTGCGTTTATCAAATTATTGAAAAAAATTACCCAAAGACCTATTAGTGTCATAATTATAATGGTCTTTAATGTCCAAGTATGTTGAAAACACACAAGGAAATTCTCTGCGGGAGTTGTAGCGACTCTAATACGACAGTAAACAAGCCACTATGGCAAAATATACATTTAGGACATAAAAAGTACGGCGAGTCATTGAGGAATGTAGAAGTACCCGTATGTGGAAATGCTGATATCATAGCAATTGTGCAAATGATGGAGAGAGTCGTCAACCAATTTAAAGTGACTGGTAGTGCGATAATTCTGATGCAAAGCGAAATTGTTGCACAGAGTCCAAGGTGGCCAATAGGTAATTGTTATGCAAATAAGGCAGCGTGACAAAGCTACAATAATGAGTATGGTAGTAATGTCACAACAGAGACGTGCAAAGTTGGCAAAAATGGACAATGTCACTCTGGAATGTACAGCAGAGCCCCCATAATTTCATTCAGCCCATCAGAGCATACTATCAATTGTTTTCTGAAATATGCTCTCTTCAGAGTACAGTTTAAATACTGGAGTTGTAGATTAGGGTGTTATTAATTGTCCAATTATTGCAGTTGGTGCAATCAATCTAATGAAGCCATGTCTCTTACAGGTAATTAATGCAGCTTTGGCCTTAGCTGCAAAGCCTAACAGTAAGGTGGCACAAGACAATATGGATTTGTTCAAGGAGCAATGGGAGAAGCAGGTCAGAGTCCTCACTGATGCTGTTGATGACATAACATCCATCGATGACTTCCTTTGTGTTTCTGGTAAGTGGTACTTATGAGAACCCACAATGCCAAAATATGTGATGCAAATCATTATGTATTATATAGAGACTTCTACTAAGTGCAACTGTTGTGTTGTCCCCCAGAGAACCACATCCTGGAGGATGTGAATAAGTGTGTTATCGCTCTGCAAGAGAAAGATGTGGATGGTTTGGATCGCACTGCCGGGGCGATACGAGGTCGTGCTGCCCGAGTAGTTCATGTGGTGACTTCTGAAATGGACAATTATGAGCCTGGAATCTACACAGAAAAGGTGTTGGAGGCCACAAAGCTCCTGACTGACACAGGTGCAACTCAGATATGACAATGAAATTGATTACAGTGCCAAAATGTTTTTAACCAGTAGAGTTGTTCAAAGGCATCCTAATCCTAACAGATTGATCATAAATTACTTGGTTGGTTATTAACGGTTACTACGGTATGCAGTAGTTGTTGCATGATTGCAACAAGTAATCAAATTAACATAAACATTCATTCACATTGCAGTTTAGTGTTGCATTATACCGTGAAAAAAAATTCCATCTCAATTTTGTTTTAAAAATAATACAGGATCTGTGTTGGGAAAGTTAATTTTCTATGCAAAGTAGTTCAAAGTTCACTTCACCGGTCCAAAAATGAACTACCGTATTAAAAGGCGCGGTCTCAGTTACGGGGTCTATTTCAGTATTTAACACATACATAAGGCGCACCGCATTATTGGGCGCAGGCATGGTAAAACATACGCTAGCTTAAAACATACGGTCGCATGTATGTACGCTAAAACAATGTTTTTAAAAAGGCAGTGGGAGCAAAACTGACTTTGGTTGTACTTTATTGAAGTATTTAACAATATACTCACGTTATTTATTGATCAATCCTCATCCACAAATCCCATCAAAGTCCTCATCTTCTGTATCCGAAATAAACAGCTGGGCAAGTTCTCAATCAATCACGCCAGGTTCGAGTCAGTCTCGTTGCCGTGCGGCTCCTCAGAAATGATGCCGGCTTTTACGAAAGCTCGAACAAGCAAGCAGACAGTTAGCCCAAGCATCCACAGTCCATTCACAAATTGTGGCGTAACTCGCCCGGCGCTGCCTCCTCGTCTTAGTAACGCTGTGTTCACCATCTGTCATCCATGGTTCCCACGCCGCTCACTTCACTTTAAACGCCCTGTTTACACAGATGTCCCGCGGTTCGTCAAGCCTCCCGGAATGATGGCAAGCTCCAAGTTAATGCACTCAGTCGAATGGTGACTGTAGAGAGGCTTCTCCCGGCTGTTCTTTGCTCATTAATCCAACTCGGGCCACCTCGCCTTGTTTCTGCATTTTTTTTCTTTTTTTTTTCCCGCGAAAACTCAGCTTCGTCTTCTTGACTTGGTCGAAGAACGTTTTCCTGCTTCCTCCACTCTTGAATTCTCTCGCGGCTGCTCGATTCCCATTTTCCTCCGCGTAACTGACAGCTTGCAGCTTAAACTGTGCTTCGTAAGCGTGTCTCTTCATAGATGCAGTTTTCGACTGCGGTCAAGCCAGCTTCCACTCGTAAAGTAGCAGTCAAG